>NC_051106.1:10870000-11039312 GCF_901709675.1 Syngnathus acus | reverse complement strand
TTTCCATTGCGGCCTGAGAGGAGACGGGAGAGACGCCAATGGTGAGTTAAGAAGATGAAGACGAAGGTGAGGTAGAAGAAATAGCTTAGCCACCACTCATTGGAACGGGGAGAGGCCACACGGAGGAACTGAGAGAAACCCACAAAACTTACCAGCAGGTGAAGGAAGGCATTCACCCACTCAGGAAGAAAACTCGACGACGCGGGGAGTGCAAACAGCGGTAGATGTGCTGCTGGAGCTCCTTGAAGAAAGAAGAAGAAGATACCAAGAACCTGGTCCTAATTTTTCTGAAGCACGAAGAGGGAGAGAAGATCCATCACAACGGCAGGTGAAGGAATGCATTCACCTACTTAGGATGAAAGCTCGACGACGTGCGAAGGGCCAATGGTAAATGTGCTGCGGGAACTCCTTGAAGAAAGAAGAAGAAGGTACCGAGAACCTGGTCATAATTCTTCTGAAGCACCAAAAAAAAGGGGGGGAGAAGATCCACCGCAACGGCTACTAGTGGAGACAGCATCGGTCCAAGCACGGGACACTGCAACACAAACTTCAAGTCCTAAATTCAACCAGATTCTAGTCTTGAACCTGAACCAAATTCTGAAATCAATTCCTTACCCTGAGTCAAATCCTAACCCTTAACCAAATTGCAAACTAAATCCTAAACTTGACCAAATCTAGATTCCAGAATGAATTTTAAATCCAACCAAATATCTAAAAATTTACGATTTAATTTAATTAAATTACAAAACGAAAAGGCGAAACTATAATCGAATCACATTTTTTATTTTAAAGCAGGCCCTAAAAGAAAAAAGAAGAATTTTTCTTCAAACGCATAAAAGAAAACATTGGACGTGATGGGACACTGGAGGGCGCCCTTGACACATTAAATCGCGTTGGTACCAACGGACCTCAGTTAGACGTGAATATTATGGACTTAATATTATCCTTTGAATTTAGAAACGAGTAAGTTGGAAAACACTATTAAATAGTATTAAGAGGTTTTTCAATAAGTTTGATTCTAATCGAATTTTGGAACGAATGCTTTGGTTGGCATGATTGCTGGCGGAGGATTGCTCTGACGTACGGCGGAAAAAAAAGGTGGGGGCTACTTCCGGTTTGGCTAATGTTTACTAGCTGCCTTGTTTACGAGACTATTGATTCCACATACGGAGTTGGATTAAGGTGAGTGAGTGTTTTTAACGGACAAAAGTGACCGGTAGTGCAAATAAACAATACCAATCTAAATGTATTCTATTATTTTCACCGGGAGGAGTAATTTTAAGAATATTATGTGTTATCGGGGGCCGCCATGACTTTGGCAAGGGCTTATGGGTATTTCTTAGTTGCTAATGCTCGCTAGCTGCGGTACGCGTAGGACGATATCGCTCCAAATAGGTGACTAGTTCGGTGATATATGTTGAATTTACGGCCGAATGGGACCGGGTGTCAATACAGGAACGGGCTCAGGAGGTTAAAACAAAAATTATTTGTTCGTTATTGATTTACGAAAGGACTTAGGTATGATTAGTGTCTATGGGCGGCGCCATTGTTTTGGGGCTGGGGCTTATGGGTGCTTCCGCATTGCTAATGCTCATAACATTAGCTACGATACGCCTACAGCTATTTCGTTACAAATATACGATCTTATTAATGTTATAAATTAATTTTACGGATGAATGGAATCGGGTAAAATACTTTAATAATACCAGGGGATTTGTGGACATTTTATTCCATTTTGATCGTTGTTTGGGAGAGATGATGTTGTGGAAGATAGGGGGATTACAGAAGCTGCCGGAGTAACTGACAGGAGTTTACGAGTACTTCTGGGGGGTTGGTACCTAGGAGTATCGCGATTTACGTTGATTTGTATTTCTAAATGTACGATATGATTTAATAAAAAATATGAATTGAATTTTTAATAAAAAACTATGAATTGAATTTACATCTGAATGTTTTACGACTAACACAATTAAAGAGTGCCAATGGGTTATAGCCGAATTTTTTAGTGCTTATCAGTTGAATGGGGGGGCGTGATTGGAGGACGAGAGCCGCCACGATGATTCGCCAAGGCTCTTGAGGGGGACGTTCAACGGTGGCGCTGTGACGCAGGAGAGTGGCACTGGGGAAGACCTTCTTTCCAGGTAATATGTAAGGTTACTCCGATTCTTTGAGAGAAACTTCTTTGATGACATAAAATGTATTAAGAGTGGAAATAATACCTTAAAGGTCATTAGCACAGGTAGGCCACATAGAGTCCAATTTGCATTTATAATAATAAAGGTGGTCCCCCAATAAAACTGAAATGAAGCAAAACAACATTAAGAGGAAAACAACATTAAATGGAATACAAAGGTGGTTCATGTACAGTTAATAGTTGAACAAATCGGTACAACAAAAGGACTAGAAGACTGACCAATTGATCTACTCTGTCTGCGTTAAAGCTGGAGAGTTGACTGGACAAGCTACTGGAATTTCAATTGACGAAGTAGACACGCTCCGGGGCTTGATCGACCCCGGCGGGGCCTCCCTTGGGCGAGGGTGTCTGGTGATAATGGCCGAAACACTCTAAGACCCCAAGGTCCACTACTGATGAGGTGTCTACAAAATTTTGACATCCAAATTACCTACAACAATGACCCTTTCTAAACAAAACAGTTTTTTTAACAAAAATAGATTTATGGAAAAAAATATATTAGTTCAAACACAACTAAGGGTTAATGGACACAATTAATACAAGGGTGGTCGAAAAAAGAAGAGAAAGAGAATGACCTCTAACCCTAACCCCTGACCTCTAACCCTAGCCTTGACCCATAACCCCTAATCCTTAGCCCTAGCCCTACTAACCATACTAACCCTAACCCCTGACCCCTAACCTTAACCCCTAATTCTAACCCCTAACCCTAACCCCTAAATCCTAACCCTTGACCCCTAGCCCTGATCCTACTAACCCTAACCCCTGACCCTAACCCCTAACCCCTGACCCTTACCCTAAACCTAACCTTAATCTCTAAGGAAAACAGTTGATTGAATATAAAAACAAAACATTAGGTCAAGAATAATGCAAAGTGAATAGGCATAATGTAATCCAAGGTTGGAAGGGTAGGTGAGTTTCTCTCAATTTTTTCTCTCTCAACTTTTTTTCCATCTTGCTGGCCGAAGACCTGGGTAGCGCCTCAGCTACTCGGGGGAGGTTCTGGCAGAGGTGCAGTCACACTTCGCCGTCCTTCGTACCCAATCCAGATTTTATGTGACCTGGTACGGCGGGTTTACTGCGGGGACATGCGTAGGCCCGTGCCTTCCGTTGCCTTCTATCTAACCGACAGGGTCGGCGGACCCTTTGGGGAAGGTTTAGCGAGACAAACTCAAAATACCTAACCAGCCAGTGCCCTTCGGACACCCGAGTATTACCTTAAGCCAAATTATCGGGTCGCATACTTTTCTAATTTTCCCGTTTCCCTGATATTTTCACCCTCTCGTCCCTCCTCCCCTCCTCTCAAGGGTAGAAGAGGGACGCCACCACGTGTCGGGTTTTTGGTCGAGATGCAGTCACATTTCCCAGTACCTGTCCGTGGACTCTCCTTTTCTTTATTTTTCTCTAACGCTTACTTTCTTGTTAAATAACTTCTCCCTCCCGTCCCTCCTCCCCTTCTGTCAAGGGTCGGAGAGGGAGAGGACCACGGGTTGGGTTTTGGTAGAGATGGCCTCATTTCCCATTGCCTTTCCGTGGTCTCTCTCTTTTATATTTCTCTAATTCTCACTTTCTCGCTATTGGCTAGAATAAAAAGGGCGCAGAGAGGCAACTTTTCCAACCTGGTTAGGGCCATCTTCAACCTCTACATAAGGCAGTGGAATGCTTGCAATCTACCTGAACATAGACTCTACAGGACCACTAGGAGCGAGGGGAGCAAGCCCTGAGAAGAAGGATAGGTTCCCTCACTTCGGAGGATGAATCAAGAGCACGGATTTGCAGGGCCTTTTCCATTGCGGCCTGAGAGGAGACGGGAGAGACGCCAATGGTGAGTTAAGAAGATGAAGACGAAGGTGAGGTAGAAGAAATAGCTTAGCCACCACTCATTGGAACGGGGAGAGGCCACACGGAGGAACTGAGAGAAACCCACAAAACTTACCAGCAGGTGAAGGAAGGCATTCACCCACTCAGGAAGAAAACTCGACGACGCGGGGAGTGCAAACAGCGGTAGATGTGCTGCTGGAGCTCCTTGAAGAAAGAAGAAGAAGATACCAAGAACCTGGTCCTAATTTTTCTGAAGCACGAAGAGGGAGAGAAGATCCATCACAAAGGCAGGTGAAGGAATGCATTCACCTACTTAGGATGAAAGCTCGACGACGTGCGAAGGGCCAATGGTAAATGTGCTGCGGGAACTCCTTGAAGAAAGAAGAAGAAGGTACCGAGAACCTGGTCATAATTCTTCTGAAGCACCAAAAAAAAGGGGGGGAGAAGATCCACCGCAACGGCTACTAGTGGAGACAGCATCGGTCCAAGCACGGGACACTGCAACACAAACTTCAAGTCCTAAATTCAACCAGATTCTAGTCTTGAACCTGAACCAAATTCTGAAATCAATTCCTTACCCTGAGTCAAATCCTAACCCTTAACCAAATTGCAAACTAAATCCTAAACTTGACCAAATCTAGATTCCAGAATGAATTTTAAATCCAACCAAATATCTAAAAATTTACGATTTAATTTAATTAAATTACAAAACGAAAAGGCGAAACTATAATCGAATCACATTTTTTTATTTTAAAGCAGGCCCTAAAAGAAAAAAGAAGAATTTTTCTTCAAACGCATAAAAGAAAACATTGGACGTGATGGGACACTGGAGGGCGCCCTTGACACATTAAATCGCGTTGGTACCAACGGACCTCAGTTAGACGTGAATATTATGGACTTAATATTATCCTTTGAATTTAGAAACGAGTAAGTTGGAAAACACTATTAAATAGTATTAAGAGGTTTTTCAATAAGTTTGATTCTAATCGAATTTTGGAACGAATGCTTTGGTTGGCATGATTGCTGGCGGAGGATTGCTCTGACGTACGGCGAAAAAAAAAGGTGGGGGCTACTTCCGGTTTGGCTAATGTTTACTAGCTGCCTTGTTTACGAGACTATTGATTCCACATACGGAGTTGGATTAAGGTGAGTGAGTGTTTTTAACGGACAAAAGTGACCGGGTAGTGCAAATAAACAATACCAATCTAAATGTATTCTATTATTTTCACCGGGAGGAGTAATTTTAAGAATATTATGTGTTATCGGGGGCCGCCATGACTTTGGCAAGGGCTTATGGGTATTTCTTAGTTGCTAATGCTCGCTAGCTGCGGTACGCGTAGGACGATATCGCTCCAAATAGGTGACTAGTTCGGTGATATATGTTGAATTTACGGCCGAATGGGACCGGGTGTCAATACAGGAACGGGCTCAGGAGGTTAAAACAAAAATTATTTGTTCGTTATTGATTTACGAAAGGACTTAGGTATGATTAGTGTCTATGGGCGGCGCCATTGTTTTGGGGCTGGGGCTTATGGGTGCTTCCGCATTGCTAATGCTCATAACATTAGCTACGATACGCCTACAGCTATTTCGTTACAAATATACGATCTTATTAATGTTATAAATTAATTTTACGGATGAATGGAATCGGGTAAAATACTTTAATAATACCAGGGGATTTGTGGACATTTTATTCCATTTTGATCGTTGTTTGGGAGAGATGATGTTGTGGAAGATAGGGGGATTACAGAAGCTGCCGGAGTAACTGACAGGAGTTTACGAGTACTTCTGGGGGGTTGGTACCTAGGAGTATCGCGATTTACGTTGATTTGTATTTCTAAATGTACGATATGATTTAATAAAAAATATGAATTGAATTTTTAATAAAAAACTATGAATTGAATTTACATCTGAATGTTTTACGACTAACACAATTAAAGAGTGCCAATGGGTTATAGCCGAATTTTTTAGTGCTTATCAGTTGAATGGGGGGGCGTGATTGGAGGACGAGAGCCGCCACGATGATTCGCCAAGGCTCTTGAGGGGGACGTTCAACGGTGGCGCTGTGACGCAGGAGAGTGGCACTGGGGAAGACCTTCTTTCCAGGTAATATGTAAGGTTACTCCGATTCTTTGAGAGAAACTTCTTTGATGACATAAAATGTATTAAGAGTGGAAATAATACCTTAAAGGTCATTAGCACAGGTAGGCCACATAGAGTCCAATTTGCATTTATAATAATAAAGGTGGTCCCCCAATAAAACTGAAATGAAGCAAAACAACATTAAGAGGAAAACAACATTAAATGGAATACAAAGGTGGTTCATGTACAGTTAATAGTTGAACAAATCGGTACAACAAAAGGACTAGAAGACTGACCAATTGATCTACTCTGTCTGCGTTAAAGCTGGAGAGTTGACTGGACAAGCTACTGGAATTTCAATTGACGAAGTAGACACGCTCCGGGGCTTGATCGACCCCGGCGGGGCCTCCCTTGGGCGAGGGTGTCTGGTGATAATGGCCGAAACACTCTAAGACCCCAAGGTCCACTACTGATGAGGTGTCTACAAAATTTTGACATCCAAATTACCTACAACAATGACCCTTTCTAAACAAAACAGTTTTTTTAACAAAAATAGATTTATGGAAAAAAAATATATTAGTTCAAACACAACTAAGGGTTAATGGACACAATTAATACAAGGGTGGTCGAAAAAAGAAGAGAAAGAGAATGACCTCTAACCCTAACCCCTGACCTCTAACCCTAGCCTTGACCCATAACCCCTAATCCTTAGCCCTAGCCCTACTAACCATACTAACCCTAACCCCTGACCCCTAACCTTAACCCCTAATTCTAACCCCTAACCCTAACCCCTAAATCCTAACCCTTGACCCCTAGCCCTGATCCTACTAACCCTAACCCCTGACCCTAACCCCTAACCCCTGACCCTTACCCTAAACCTAACCTTAATCTCTAAGGAAAACAGTTGATTGAATATAAAAACAAAACATTAGGTCAAGAATAATGCAAAGTGAATAGGCATAATGTAATCCAAGGTTGGAAGGGTAGGTGAGTTTCTCTCAATTTTTTCTCTCTCAACTTTTTTTTCCATCTTGCTGGCCGAAGACCTGGGTAGCGCCTCAGCTACTCGGGGGAGGTTCTGGCAGAGGTGCAGTCACACTTCGCCGTCCTTCGTACCCAATCCAGATTTTATGTGACCTGGTACGGCGGGTTTACTGCGGGGACATGCGTAGGCCCGTGCCTTCCGTTGCCTTCTATCTAACCGACAGGGTCGGCGGACCCTTTGGGGAAGGTTTAGCGAGACAAACTCAAAATACCTAACCAGCCAGTGCCCTTCGGACACCCGAGTATTACCTTAAGCCAAATTATCGGGTCGCATACTTTTCTAATTTTCCCGTTTCCCTGATATTTTCACCCTCTCGTCCCTCCTCCCCTCCTCTCAAGGGTAGAAGAGGGACGCCACCACGTGTCGGGTTTTTGGTCGAGATGCAGTCACATTTCCCAGTACCTGTCCGTGGACTCTCCTTTTCTTTATTTTTCTCTAACGCTTACTTTCTTGTTAAATAACTTCTCCCTCCCGTCCCTCCTCCCCTTCTGTCAAGGGTCGGAGAGGGAGAGGACCACGGGTTGGGTTTTGGTAGAGATGGCCTCATTTCCCATTGCCTTTCCGTGGTCTCTCTCTTTTATATTTCTCTAATTCTCACTTTCTCGCTATTGGCTAGAATAAAAAGGGCGCAGAGAGGCAACTTTTCCAACCTGGTTAGGGCCATCTTCAACCTCTACATAAGGCAGTGGAATGCTTGCAATCTACCTGAACATAGACTCTACAGGACCACTAGGAGCGAGGGGAGCAAGCCCTGAGAAGAAGGATAGGTTCCCTCACTTCGGAGGATGAATCAAGAGCACGGATTTGCAGGGCCTTTTCCATTGCGGCCTGAGAGGAGACGGGAGAGACGCCAATGGTGAGTTAAGAAGATGAAGACGAAGGTGAGGTAGAAGAAATAGCTTAGCCACCACTCATTGGAACGGGGAGAGGCCACACGGAGGAACTGAGAGAAACCCACAAAACTTACCAGCAGGTGAAGGAAGGCATTCACCCACTCAGGAAGAAAACTCGACGACGCGGGGAGTGCAAACAGCGGTAGATGTGCTGCTGGAGCTCCTTGAAGAAAGAAGAAGAAGATACCAAGAACCTGGTCCTAATTTTTCTGAAGCACGAAGAGGGAGAGAAGATCCATCACAACGGCAGGTGAAGGAATGCATTCACCTACTTAGGATGAAAGCTCGACGACGTGCGAAGGGCCAATGGTAAATGTGCTGCGGGAACTCCTTGAAGAAAGAAGAAGAAGGTACCGAGAACCTGGTCATAATTCTTCTGAAGCACCAAAAAAAAGGGGGGGAGAAGATCCACCGCAACGGCTACTAGTGGAGACAGCATCGGTCCAAGCACGGGACACTGCAACACAAACTTCAAGTCCTAAATTCAACCAGATTCTAGTCTTGAACCTGAACCAAATTCTGAAATCAATTCCTTACCCTGAGTCAAATCCTAACCCTTAACCAAATTGCAAACTAAATCCTAAACTTGACCAAATCTAGATTCCAGAATGAATTTTAAATCCAACCAAATATCTAAAAATTTACGATTTAATTTAATTAAATTACAAAACGAAAAGGCGAAACTATAATCGAATCACATTTTTTATTTTAAAGCAGGCCCTAAAAGAAAAAAGAAGAATTTTTCTTCAAACGCATAAAAGAAAACATTGGACGTGATGGGACACTGGAGGGCGCCCTTGACACATTAAATCGCGTTGGTACCAACGGACCTCAGTTAGACGTGAATATTATGGACTTAATATTATCCTTTGAATTTAGAAACGAGTAAGTTGGAAAACACTATTAAATAGTATTAAGAGGTTTTTCAATAAGTTTGATTCTAATCGAATTTTGGAACGAATGCTTTGGTTGGCATGATTGCTGGCGGAGGATTGCTCTGACGTACGGCGAAAAAAAAGGTGGGGGCTACTTCCGGTTTGGCTAATGTTTACTAGCTGCCTTGTTTACGAGACTATTGATTCCACATACGGAGTTGGATTAAGGTGAGTGAGTGTTTTTAACGGACAAAAGTGACCGGGTAGTGCAAATAAACAATACCAATCTAAATGTATTCTATTATTTTCACCGGGAGGAGTAATTTTAAGAATATTATGTGTTATCGGGGGCCGCCATGACTTTGGCAAGGGCTTATGGGTATTTCTTAGTTGCTAATGCTCGCTAGCTGCGGTACGCGTAGGACGATATCGCTCCAAATAGGTGACTAGTTCGGTGATATATGTTGAATTTACGGCCGAATGGGACCGGGTGTCAATACAGGAACGGGCTCAGGAGGTTAAAACAAAAATTATTTGTTCGTTATTGATTTACGAAAGGACTTAGGTATGATTAGTGTCTATGGGCGGCGCCATTGTTTTGGGGCTGGGGCTTATGGGTGCTTCCGCATTGCTAATGCTCATAACATTAGCTACGATACGCCTACAGCTATTTCGTTACAAATATACGATCTTATTAATGTTATAAATTAATTTTACGGATGAATGGAATCGGGTAAAATACTTTAATAATACCAGGGGATTTGTGGACATTTTATTCCATTTTGATCGTTGTTTGGGAGAGATGATGTTGTGGAAGATAGGGGGATTACAGAAGCTGCCGGAGTAACTGACAGGAGTTTACGAGTACTTCTGGGGGGTTGGTACCTAGGAGTATCGCGATTTACGTTGATTTGTATTTCTAAATGTACGATATGATTTAATAAAAAATATGAATTGAATTTTTAATAAAAAACTATGAATTGAATTTACATCTGAATGTTTTACGACTAACACAATTAAAGAGTGCCAATGGGTTATAGCCGAATTTTTTAGTGCTTATCAGTTGAATGGGGGGGCGTGATTGGAGGACGAGAGCCGCCACGATGATTCGCCAAGGCTCTTGAGGGGGACGTTCAACGGTGGCGCTGTGACGCAGGAGAGTGGCACTGGGGAAGACCTTCTTTCCAGGTAATATGTAAGGTTACTCCGATTCTTTGAGAGAAACTTCTTTGATGACATAAAATGTATTAAGAGTGGAAATAATACCTTAAAGGTCATTAGCACAGGTAGGCCACATAGAGTCCAATTTGCATTTATAATAATAAAGGTGGTCCCCCAATAAAACTGAAATGAAGCAAAACAACATTAAGAGGAAAACAACATTAAATGGAATACAAAGGTGGTTCATGTACAGTTAATAGTTGAACAAATCGGTACAACAAAAGGACTAGAAGACTGACCAATTGATCTACTCTGTCTGCGTTAAAGCTGGAGAGTTGACTGGACAAGCTACTGGAATTTCAATTGACGAAGTAGACACGCTCCGGGGCTTGATCGACCCCGGCGGGGCCTCCCTTGGGCGAGGGTGTCTGGTGATAATGGCCGAAACACTCTAAGACCCCAAGGTCCACTACTGATGAGGTGTCTACAAAATTTTGACATCCAAATTACCTACAACAATGACCCTTTCTAAACAAAACAGTTTTTTTAACAAAAATAGATTTATGGAAAAAAAATATATTAGTTCAAACACAACTAAGGGTTAATGGACACAATTAATACAAGGGTGGTCGAAAAAAGAAGAGAAAGAGAATGACCTCTAACCCTAACCCCTGACCTCTAACCCTAGCCTTGACCCATAACCCCTAATCCTTAGCCCTAGCCCTACTAACCATACTAACCCTAACCCCTGACCCCTAACCTTAACCCCTAATTCTAACCCCTAACCCTAACCCCTAAATCCTAACCCTTGACCCCTAGCCCTGATCCTACTAACCCTAACCCCTGACCCTAACCCCTAACCCCTGACCCTTACCCTAAACCTAACCTTAATCTCTAAGGAAAACAGTTGATTGAATATAAAAACAAAACATTAGGTCAAGAATAATGCAAAGTGAATAGGCATAATGTAATCCAAGGTTGGAAGGGTAGGTGAGTTTCTCTCAATTTTTTTCTCTCTCAACTTTTTTTTCCATCTTGCTGGCCGAAGACCTGGGTAGCGCCTCAGCTACTCGGGGGAGGTTCTGGCAGAGGTGCAGTCACACTTCGCCGTCCTTCGTACCCAATCCAGATTTTATGTGACCTGGTACGGCGGGTTTACTGCGGGGACATGCGTAGGCCCGTGCCTTCCGTTGCCTTCTATCTAACCGACAGGGTCGGCGGACCCTTTGGGGAAGGTTTAGCGAGACAAACTCAAAATACCTAACCCTAACCCTAACCCTAACCCTAACCCTAACCCTAACCCTAACCCTAACCCAATAAAACTGAACTGTGGGAAAACAACATTAAGAGGGAAATAACAATAAATGGAATACAAAGGTTCATGTACGTTTAATAGTTTAACAAATCAATACAACAAAAGGACTAGAAGACGGACCAATTGATCTACTCTGTCTGCGTTAAAGCTGGACAGTTGACTGGACAAGCTACTGGATTTTCAATTGACGAAGTAGACACACTCCGGGGCTTGATCGACCCCGGCGGGGCCTCCCTTGGGCGAGGGTGTCTGGTGATAATGGCCGAAACACTCTAAGACCCCAAGGTCCACTACTGATGAGGTGTCTACCAAATTTTGACATCCAAATTACCTACAACAAAGACCCTTTTTAAACAAAACAGTTTTTTTTAACAAAAATAGATTTATGAAAAAATATATTAGTTCAAACACAACTAAAGGTTAATGGACACAATTAATATAAGGGTGGTCTTGTATTTAAGACAAGGGTGGTTTTGTATTTAAGACAAGGAGGCCTTGGGGGTCTGTACTTTTCTGTAACTTTTCACGGTTTCCGTCTTGCTAGGGGGGGACCTGGGTGGCGTCTCGGCTGCCCGGAGTAGATTCTGGCGGAGTTGCGTCCTCACTTTGCCATCCTTCGTACCGAAAAAGAGATAGAAGAACAATCCAGATTTGGTATTACCTGGTACGGCGAGGTTTACTGCAGGGAATATACACGGGTCGGTGACTTCCGTTGCCTTTTTTCTGGCCGACGGGATCGACGAATCCTTTAGGGAGGGTATAATGAGACAAATTCAAAGTACCTAACCCTAATCCCTGACCTCTAGCCCTAACCCCTGACCTCTGGCCCTAGCCTTGACCCCGAGCCCCTAATCCTTAGCCCTGGCCCTACTAACCCTACTAACCCTAACCCTAGCCCCTGACCCCTAACCTTAACCCCTAATTCTAACCCCTAACCCTAACCCCTAAATCCTAACCCTTGACCCTTGGCCCTGATCCTACTAACCCTAACCCCTAACCCCTAACCCTGACCCTAACCCCTAACCCCTAGCCCCTGACCCCTAGCCCTGACCCTTACCCTAAACCTAACCTTAATCTTTAAGGAAAACAGTGGTTAAATATAAAAACAAAACATTAGGTTAAGAATAATGCAAAGTGGATAGGCATAATGTAATCCAAGGTTGGAAAGGTAAGTGAGTTTCTCTCAATTTTTTCTCTAAAAAATTTTTTTTCCATCTTGCTGGCCGAAGACCTGGGTAGCGCCTCAGCTACTCGGGGGAGGTTCTGGTTGAAGTGCAGTCTCACTTTGCCGACCTTCGTACCCACTCCAAAATTTATGCGACTCTGGTACGGTGAGGTTTACTGACGGAGACATGCGTCGGCCTGTGCCCTCCGCTGCCTTCTATCTAACCAACTGGGTCGGCGGACCCTTTGGGGAATGTGTAGCGAGATAACCTTAAAAACCTAACCCTAACCCTAACCCTAACCCTAACCCTAACCCTAACCCTAACCCTAACCCCTAACCCTAACCCTAACCCTAACCCTAACCCTAACCCTAACCCGTGCCTTCCGTTGCCTTCTATCTAACCGACAGGGTCGGCGGACCCTTTGGGGAAGGTTTAGCGAGACAAACTCAAAATACCTAACCAGCCAGTGCCCTTCGGACACCCGAGTATTACCTTAAGCCAAATTATCGGGTCGCATACTTTTCTAATTTTCCCGTTTCCCTGATATTTTCACCCTCTCGTCCCTCCTCCCCTCCTCTCAAGGGTAGAAGAGGGACGCCACCACGTGTCGGGTTTTTGGTCGAGATGCAGTCACATTTCCCAGTACCTGTCCGTGGACTCTCCTTTTCTTTATTTTTCTCTAACGCTTACTTTCTTGTTAAATAACTTCTCCCTCCCGTCCCTCCTCCCCTTCTGTCAAGGGTCGGAGAGGGAGAGGACCACGGGTTGGGTTTTGGTAGAGATGGCCTCATTTCCCATTGCCTTTCCGTGGTCTCTCTCTTTTATATTTCTCTAATTCTCACTTTCTCGCTATTGGCTAGAATAAAAAGGGCGCAGAGAGGCAACTTTTCCAACCTGGTTAGGGCCATCTTCAACCTCTACATAAGGCAGTGGAATGCTTGCAATCTACCTGAACATAGACTCTACAGGACCACTAGGAGCGAGGGGAGCAAGCCCTGAGAAGAAGGATAGGTTCCCTCACTTCGGAGGATGAATCAAGAGCACGGATTTGCAGGGCCTTTTCCATTGCGGCCTGAGAGGAGACGGGAGAGACGCCAATGGTGAGTTAAGAAGATGAAGACGAAGGTGAGGTAGAAGAAATAGCTTAGCCACCACTCATTGGAACGGGGAGAGGCCACACGGAGGAACTGAGAGAAACCCACAAAACTTACCAGCAGGTGAAGGAAGGCATTCACCCACTCAGGAAGAAAACTCGACGACGCGGGGAGTGCAAACAGCGGTAGATGTGCTGCTGGAGCTCCTTGAAGAAAGAAGAAGAAGATACCAAGAACCTGGTCCTAATTTTTCTGAAGCACGAAGAGGGAGAGAAGATCCATCACAACGGCAGGTGAAGGAATGCATTCACCTACTTAGGATGAAAGCTCGACGACGTGCGAAGGGCCAATGGTAAATGTGCTGCGGGAACTCCTTGAAGAAAGAAGAAGAAGGTACCGAGAACCTGGTCATAATTCTTCTGAAGCACCAAAAAAAAGGGGGGGGAGAAGATCCACCGCAACGGCTACTAGTGGAGACAGCATCGGTCCAAGCACGGGACACTGCAACACAAACTTCAAGTCCTAAATTCAACCAGATTCTAGTCTTGAACCTGAACCAAATTCTGAAATCAATTCCTTACCCTGAGTCAAATCCTAACCCTTAACCAAATTGCAAACTAAATCCTAAACTTGACCAAATCTAGATTCCAGAATGAATTTTAAATCCAACCAAATATCTAAAAATTTACGATTTAATTTAATTAAATTACAAAACGAAAAGGCGAAACTATAATCGAATCACATTTTTTTATTTTAAAGCAGGCCCTAAAAGAAAAAAGAAGAATTTTTCTTCAAACGCATAAAAGAAAACATTGGACGTGATGGGACACTGGAGGGCGCCCTTGACACATTAAATCGCGTTGGTACCAACGGACCTCAGTTAGACGTGAATATTATGGACTTAATATTATCCTTTGAATTTAGAAACGAGTAAGTTGGAAAACACTATTAAATAGTATTAAGAGGTTTTTCAATAAGTTTGATTCTAATCGAATTTTGGAACGAATGCTTTGGTTGGCATGATTGCTGGCGGAGGATTGCTCTGACGTACGGCGAAAAAAAAGGTGGGGGCTACTTCCGGTTTGGCTAATGTTTACTAGCTGCCTTGTTTACGAGACTATTGATTCCACATACGGAGTTGGATTAAGGTGAGTGAGTGTTTTTAACGGACAAAAGTGACCGGGTAGTGCAAATAAACAATACCAATCTAAATGTATTCTATTATTTTCACCGGGAGGAGTAATTTTAAGAATATTATGTGTTATCGGGGGCCGCCATGACTTTGGCAAGGGCTTATGGGTATTTCTTAGTTGCTAATGCTCGCTAGCTGCGGTACGCGTAGGACGATATCGCTCCAAATAGGTGACTAGTTCGGTGATATATGTTGAATTTACGGCCGAATGGGACCGGGTGTCAATACAGGAACGGGCTCAGGAGGTTAAAACAAAAATTATTTGTTCGTTATTGATTTACGAAAGGACTTAGGTATGATTAGTGTCTATGGGCGGCGCCATTGTTTTGGGGCTGGGGCTTATGGGTGCTTCCGCATTGCTAATGCTCATAACATTAGCTACGATACGCCTACAGCTATTTCGTTACGAATATACGATCTTATTAATGTTATAAATTAATTTTACGGATGAATGGAATCGGGTAAAATACTTTAATAATACCAGGGGATTTGTGGACATTTTATTCCATTTTGATCGTTGTTTGGGAGAGATGATGTTGTGGAAGATAGGGGGATTACAGAAGCTGCCGGAGTAACTGACAGGAGTTTACGAGTACTTCTGGGGGGTTGGTACCTAGGAGTATCGCGATTTACGTTGATTTGTATTTCTAAATGTACGATTTGATTTAATAAAAAATATGAATTGAATTTTTAATAAAAAACTATGAATTGAATTTACATCTGAATGTTTTACGACTAACACAATTAAAGAGTGCCAATGGGTTATAGCCGAATTTTTTAGTGCTTATCAGTTGAATGGGGGGGCGTGATTGGAGGACGAGAGCCGCCACGATGATTCGCCAAGGCTCTTGAGGGGGACGTTCAACGGTGGCGCTGTGACGCAGGAGAGTGGCACTGGGGAAGACCTTCTTTCCAGGTAATATGTAAGGTTACTCCGATTCTTTGAGAGAAACTTCTTTGATGACATAAAATGTATTAAGAGTGGAAATAATACCTTAAAGGTCATTAGCACAGGTAGGCCACATAGAGTCCAATTTGCATTTATAATAATAAAGGTGGTCCCCCAATAAAACTGAAATGAAGCAAAACAACATTAAGAGGAAAACAACATTAAATGGAATACAAAGGTGGTTCATGTACAGTTAATAGTTGAACAAATCGGTACAACAAAAGGACTAGAAGACTGACCAATTGATCTACTCTGTCTGCGTTAAAGCTGGAGAGTTGACTGGACAAGCTACTGGAATTTCAATTGACGAAGTAGACACGCTCCGGGGCTTGATCGACCCCGGCGGGGCCTCCCTTGGGCGAGGGTGTCTGGTGATAATGGCCGAAACACTCTAAGACCCCAAGGTCCACTACTGATGAGGTGTCTACAAAATTTTGACATCCAAATTACCTACAACAATGACCCTTTCTAAACAAAACAGTTTTTTTTAACAAAAATAGATTTATGGAAAAAAAATATATTAGTTCAAACACAACTAAGGGTTAATGGACACAATTAATACAAGGGTGGTCGAAAAAAGAAGAGAAAGAGAATGACCTCTAACCCTAACCCCTGACCTCTAACCCTAGCCTTGACCCATAACCCCTAATCCTTAGCCCTAGCCCTACTAACCATACTAACCCTAACCCCTGACCCCTAACCTTAACCCCTAATTCTAACCCCTAACCCTAACCCCTAAATCCTAACCCTTGACCCCTAGCCCTGATCCTACTAACCCTAACCCCTGACCCTAACCCCTAACCCCTGACCCTTACCCTAAACCTAACCTTAATCTCTAAGGAAAACAGTTGATTAAATATAAAAACAAAACATTAGGTCAAGAATAATGCAAAGTGAATAGGCATAATGTAATCCAAGGTTGGAAGGGTAGGTGAGTTTCTCTCAATTTTTTCTCTCTCAACTTTTTTTCCATCTTGCTGGCCGAAGACCTGGGTAGCGCCTCAGCTACTCGGGGGAGGTTCTGGCAGAGGTGCAGTCACACTTCGCCGTCCTTCGTACCCAATCCAGATTTTATGTGACCTGGTACGGCGGGTTTACTGCGGGGACATGCGTAGGCCCGTGCCTTCCGTTGCCTTCTATCTAACCGACAGGGTCGGCGGACCCTTTGGGGAAGGTTTAGCGAGACAAACTCAAAATACCTAACCAGCCAGTGCCCTTCGGACACCCGAGTATTACCTTAAGCCAAATTATCGGGTCGCATACTTTTCTAATTTTCCCGTTTCCCTGATATTTTCACCCTCTCGTCCCTCCTCCCCTCCTCTCAAGGGTAGAAGAGGGACGCCACCACGTGTCGGGTTTTTGGTCGAGATGCAGTCACATTTCCCAGTACCTGTCCGTGGACTCTCCTTTTCTTTATTTTTCTCTAACGCTTACTTTCTTGTTAAATAACTTCTCCCTCCCGTCCCTCCTCCCCTTCTGTCAAGGGTCGGAGAGGGAGAGGACCACGGGTTGGGTTTTGGTAGAGATGGCCTCATTTCCCATTGCCTTTCCGTGGTCTCTCTCTTTTATATTTCTCTAATTCTCACTTTCTCGCTATTGGCTAGAATAAAAAGGGCGCAGAGAGGCAACTTTTCCAACCTGGTTAGGGCCATCTTCAACCTCTACATAAGGCAGTGGAATGCTTGCAATCTACCTGAACATAGACTCTACAGGACCACTAGGAGCGAGGGGAGCAAGCCCTGAGAAGAAGGATAGGTTCCCTCACTTCGGAGGATGAATCAAGAGCACGGATTTGCAGGGCCTTTTCCATTGCGGCCTGAGAGGAGACGGGAGAGACGCCAATGGTGAGTTAAGAAGATGAAGACGAAGGTGAGGTAGAAGAAATAGCTTAGCCACCACTCATTGGAACGGGGAGAGGCCACACGGAGGAACTGAGAGAAACCCACAAAACTTACCAGCAGGTGAAGGAAGGCATTCACCCACTCAGGAAGAAAACTCGACGACGCGGGGAGTGCAAACAGCGGTAGATGTGCTGCTGGAGCTCCTTGAAGAAAGAAGAAGAAGATACCAAGAACCTGGTCCTAATTTTTCTGAAGCACGAAGAGGGAGAGAAGATCCATCACAACGGCAGGTGAAGGAATGCATTCACCTACTTAGGATGAAAGCTCGACGACGTGCGAAGGGCCAATGGTAAATGTGCTGCGGGAACTCCTTGAAGAAAGAAGAAGAAGGTACCGAGAACCTGGTCATAATTCTTCTGAAGCACCAAAAAAAAGGGGGGGGAGAAGATCCACCGCAACGGCTACTAGTGGAGACAGCATCGGTCCAAGCACGGGACACTGCAACACAAACTTCAAGTCCTAAATTCAACCAGATTCTAGTCTTGAACCTGAACCAAATTCTGAAATCAATTCCTTACCCTGAGTCAAATCCTAACCCTTAACCAAATTGCAAACTAAATCCTAAACTTGACCAAATCTAGATTCCAGAATGAATTTTAAATCCAACCAAATATCTAAAAATTTACGATTTAATTTAATTAAATTACAAAACGAAAAGGCGAAACTATAATCGAATCACATTTTTTTATTTTAAAGCAGGCCCTAAAAGAAAAAAGAAGAATTTTTCTTCAAACGCATAAAAGAAAACATTGGACGTGATGGGACACTGGAGGGCGCCCTTGACACATTAAATCGCGTTGGTACCAACGGACCTCAGTTAGACGTGAATATTATGGACTTAATATTATCCTTTGAATTTAGAAACGAGTAAGTTGGAAAACACTATTAAATAGTATTAAGAGGTTTTTCAATAAGTTTGATTCTAATCGAATTTTGGAACGAATGCTTTGGTTGGCATGATTGCTGGCGGAGGATTGCTCTGACGTACGGCGAAAAAAAAGGTGGGGGCTACTTCCGGTTTGGCTAATGTTTACTAGCTGCCTTGTTTACGAGACTATTGATTCCACATACGGAGTTGGATTAAGGTGAGTGAGTGTTTTTAACGGACAAAAGTGACCGGGTAGTGCAAATAAACAATACCAATCTAAATGTATTCTATTATTTTCACCGGGAGGAGTAATTTTAAGAATATTATGTGTTATCGGGGGCCGCCATGACTTTGGCAAGGGCTTATGGGTATTTCTTAGTTGCTAATGCTCGCTAGCTGCGGTACGCGTAGGACGATATCGCTCCAAATAGGTGACTAGTTCGGTGATATATGTTGAATTTACGGCCGAATGGGACCGGGTGTCAATACAGGAACGGGCTCAGGAGGTTAAAACAAAAATTATTTGTTCGTTATTGATTTACGAAAGGACTTAGGTATGATTAGTGTCTATGGGCGGCGCCATTGTTTTGGGGCTGGGGCTTATGGGTGCTTCCGCATTGCTAATGCTCATAACATTAGCTACGATACGCCTACAGCTATTTCGTTACGAATATACGATCTTATTAATGTTATAAATTAATTTTACGGATGAATGGAATCGGGTAAAATACTTTAATAATACCAGGGGATTTGTGGACATTTTATTCCATTTTGATCGTTGTTTGGGAGAGATGATGTTGTGGAAGATAGGGGGATTACAGAAGCTGCCGGAGTAACTGACAGGAGTTTACGAGTACTTCTGGGGGGTTGGTACCTAGGAGTATCGCGATTTACGTTGATTTGTATTTCTAAATGTACGATTTGATTTAATAAAAAATATGAATTGAATTTTTAATAAAAAACTATGAATTGAATTTACATCTGAATGTTTTACGACTAACACAATTAAAGAGTGCCAATGGGTTATAGCCGAATTTTTTAGTGCTTATCAGTTGAATGGGGGGGCGTGATTGGAGGACGAGAGCCGCCACGATGATTCGCCAAGGCTCTTGAGGGGGACGTTCAACGGTGGCGCTGTGACGCAGGAGAGTGGCACTGGGGAAGACCTTCTTTCCAGGTAATATGTAAGGTTACTCCGATTCTTTGAGAGAAACTTCTTTGATGACATAAAATGTATTAAGAGTGGAAATAATACCTTAAAGGTCATTAGCACAGGTAGGCCACATAGAGTCCAATTTGCATTTATAATAATAAAGGTGGTCCCCCAATAAAACTGAAATGAAGCAAAACAACATTAAGAGGAAAACAACATTAAATGGAATACAAAGGTGGTTCATGTACAGTTAATAGTTGAACAAATCGGTACAACAAAAGGACTAGAAGACTGACCAATTGATCTACTCTGTCTGCGTTAAAGCTGGAGAGTTGACTGGACAAGCTACTGGAATTTCAATTGACGAAGTAGACACGCTCCGGGGCTTGATCGACCCCGGCGGGGCCTCCCTTGGGCGAGGGTGTCTGGTGATAATGGCCGAAACACTCTAAGACCCCAAGGTCCACTACTGATGAGGTGTCTACAAAATTTTGACATCCAAATTACCTACAACAATGACCCTTTCTAAACAAAACAGTTTTTTTAACAAAAATAGATTTATGGAAAAAAAATATATTAGTTCAAACACAACTAAGGGTTAATGGACACAATTAATACAAGGGTGGTCGAAAAAAGAAGAGAAAGAGAATGACCTCTAACCCTAACCCCTGACCTCTAACCCTAGCCTTGACCCATAACCCCTAATCCTTAGCCCTAGCCCTACTAACCATACTAACCCTAACCCCTGACCCCTAACCTTAACCCCTAATTCTAACCCTAACCCTAACCCTAAATCCTAACCCTTGACCCCTAGCCCTGATCCTACTAACCCTAACCCCTGACCCTAACCCCTAACCCCTGACCCTTACCCTAAACCTAACCTTAATCTCTAAGGAAAACAGTTGATTAAATATAAAAACAAAACATTAGGTCAAGAATAATGCAAAGTGAATAGGCATAATGTAATCCAAGGTTGGAAGGGTAGGTGAGTTTCTCTCAATTTTTTCTCTCTCAACTTTTTTTCCATCTTGCTGGCCGAAGACCTGGGTAGCGCCTCAGCTACTCGGGGGAGGTTCTGGCAGAGGTGCAGTCACACTTCGCCGTCCTTCGTACCCAATCCAGATTTTATGTGACCTGGTACGGCGGGTTTACTGCGGGGACATGCGTAGGCCCGTGCCTTCCGTTGCCTTCTATCTAACCGACAGGGTCGGCGGACCCTTTGGGGAAGGTTTAGCGAGACAAACTCAAAATACCTAACCCTAACCCTAACCCTAACCCTAACCCCTAACCCTAACCCTAACCCTAACCCTAACCCTAACCCTAACCCTAACCCTAATGCTCAGAATTGGGGTCACACAACATGCCAGATTCTGACCGAACATTACTTGGCCTGCCTTGCCCAGTATTTGGATGACCTGCAGATACTCATTACCCCAGAATGGGAAGCTGCCTTTGCGGTGGCGACGAGGTGGGCCAGACGGAATTTTCCGCGGCTCTCGCAGGACACTTTGGACTATGTTGCGGAGCAGGTCAGGGCAAGCATGGTGGATCTATCTCCTGCTTCACCGAGCCCGACTTCTCCTACAACACCAGGTCCAGATCCGGGGCCCGGGACTCCATTGACGAAGCCCGTGACTCTGTTGACGCCGATTCAGACCCGGTCGTCGCCGGCACCAAGTCAGGTTCCGGTACCCGTGGCTCTGTTGGCGCCGGTCCTGGCCCAGACTTCACCGACACCAAGTTTGGTTTCGGGGCTGGATGATGCAGTGGAGGATGAGGACAATGGTGTGGTGTTACCGCCGCCGTTTCCAAGTCAGCCGCTGGAGTCTCCCCGGCCCCCGGGCAAGGTCAGAGTGGAATCAATACCACCTGGACGCCGGAAAGCGCGAAACCCCCATGGTCGAGGGACCAACCAAATCACGTGCGAGTGGCTTATTGTGGGTGACTCCAATGTGGGCCAAATGCCGGCCCCTACAGGCCACAAAATGCAAATGATTAGTATACCGGAGGGCATATTTCGGCACGGCCATACTTACCTGGACAATGCTCGGGTGAATCACGACCTATGTATGGATGTCATTGTCTTGGCGTTTGGCATTTATGACAGGGCCAACAAGCCTAAGGAGACGACCATTAAGTCGATCCAGAGGATGCTTAAGTTCCTCGATGACAAGTTCCCTTTAGCGGTCGTCGTCATCCCTCACATCCACTATTCGGACCTCCTGCCGGACTGTGAAAAGGAGAACCTCAACGTGGTCAACGACTGGGTCAAGCAACGTGAGGATGTTGCACAGCTTCCCCAGCTACCACACGGGCAGTTCCGGGTCCAACGGGACCAGCTCCAATGGACGGCTGATACCGCGGTCAGGATGATGGCCCTCTGGGAGTCAAGCCTTCATAGTCTCCTTTGTGGTGGTGACTATTGTGGTGATGATTTTTGGGTGGACCCCTAGTCCGATCCTTTCCCCCGTTCCTGTCCACACCCTCATCCTATCCTAACCCTAACCCTAACCCTAACCCCAACCCTAACCCTAACCCTAATCCTAACCCTAACCCTAACCCTAACCCTAATCCAATTCCCTGATTACGTCCCACTAGGAACAGAAATTCCAAACAGTAGGCTCTATTAACATATTAAGGACAAATTTATTCACATATATTCGGACCTACTTACCTTATTAAAATTAATTCGGACCCACTTACATTAGATACCTACCTTGGTTACTTACCTCGAATTGGTGCCACGCCTCTGGTCCCCGGACCACGCCCACTGAAAAATCTCAAAAGACAAAAAGTCAACAAATTATACATGTATATAAATACCTACCTGCATAATCCACTCACCTGTAGTCCACGTCTCTGGTCCCCGGACCACGCCCACTAAAACATCACAACGGATAAAAAATCACAAAAGACAAAAATTATTGTTTTGTGTACATATGTAAATACCTACCTGAATTAGCCACTCACCTGTAGTAGAAAAAACGAGAAGCAACAAATTTAATAATAATAATAAAAATATAATGTGTTAATAATAAAAAAAATATATATATTAAAAAAATATATATATATATATGAAAAACAAGACAACACATTATTCAAAACAACAAATTGTAAATAGAACACATCCATTAAGGCAAAATCTGGTTTCATTTCCAGAAAGAAAAAAAGTTAAAACCCAGTTTTATTTCCAAAAAGAAAAAAAGTCAAAAACAAAAAACGTAAATTTGTAATTAGAAACTCGAACCGAACTGAGAATATAAATAGACGTGCAGGGCGGCAGACGCTCAGTGCATTTAGGGAGAGCAAAGGGTAAACAACTCAGTAATAAATACATACAATAAATTCAGCGATCTTTCATTTTTTGTTTGTGTGCCAGACCTGAAGAAGGCCCTAGCGGCCGAAACGTTGTCAGGGCACACTTTCATTATATATTGGCCATTCTAAATCTAAAAAAGATATTTTTATCAAAAACTGCTTTAATAAAAACAATTTTGTTCAGAAAAAAATACCTTTATTACATATATAAATAATTACATATATAACAAAGGCAAAATCCTAATTATGGAGCAAGGTTGGACCACGGTCCACTATGGCCGCCGCCGCCGCTTTGCTCACCAGAACCCTGGGCTGGAGGCTGGGAGGTGTGCTGGACGGATGGACCGTGCTTTTGCCCCTCCTTCCTATGGGAGGCGGGGCTCCTACCACAATCCTAACCAGCCAGTGCCTCCTCCGGTGCCCCCCGGCCACTCCGGCTTCAGGGTTCGCTCGTATGCTACGGTGGTTCGCCAAGGTCGTGGACCGCCTCCTGGTGTGCATTCCACCCAAGGTGAGGCTCCGGCCAATAGGTGGCGACAAACCGATGCCCATTTTGGCCTCCTAGTCCGAAAGTTGCACAGCATCATTAAAGTGACCCATCATCTGCGGAATGTAGACCCCGAGAGAGGAGCCCCGCAACCGCGAATGATTGCAAGAATGGTGGAGGTTTTGTCGACCATGGTCAGGCCAGCATTCCCTACCGGGGATGCGTTGGACCTGATCATGGGCAATGCTCAGAATTGGGGTCACACAACATGCCAGATTCTGACCGAACATTACTTGGCCTGCCTTGCCCAGTATTTGGATGACCTGCAGATACTCATTACCCCAGAATGGGAAGCTGCCTTTGCGGTGGCGACGAGGTGGGCCAGACGGAATTTTCCGCGGCTCTCGCAGGACACTTTGGACTATGTTGCGGAGCAGGTCAGGGCAAGCATGGTGGATCTATCTCCTGCTTCACCGAGCCCGACTTCTCCTACAACACCAGGTCCAGATCCGGGGCCCGGGACTCCATTGACGAAGCCCGTGACTCTGTTGACGCCGATTCAGACCCGGTCGTCGCCGGCACCAAGTCAGGTTCCGGTACCCGTGGCTCTGTTGGCGCCGGTCCTGGCCCAGACTTCACCGACACCAAGTTTGGTTTCGGGGCTGGATGATGCAGTGGAGGATGAGGACAATGGTGTGGTGTTACCGCCGCCGTTTCCGAGTCAGCCGCTGGAGTCTCCCCGGCCCCCGGGCAAGGTCAGAGTGGAATCAATACCACCTGGACGCCGGAAAGCGCGAAACCCCCATGGTCGAGGGACCAACCAAATCACGTGCGAGTGGCTTATTGTGGGTGACTCCAATGTGGGCCAAATGCCGGCCCCTACAGGCCACAAAATGCAAATGATTAGTATACCGGAGGGCATATTTCGGCACGGCCATACTTACCTGGACAATGCTCGGGTGAATCACGACCTATGTATGGATGTCATTGTCTTGGCGTTTGGCATTTATGACAGGGCCAACAAGCCTAAGGAGACGACCATTAAGTCGATCCAGAGGATGCTTAAGTTCCTCGATGACAAGTTCCCTTTAGCGGTCGTCGTCATCCCTCACATCCACTATTCGGACCTCCTGCCGGACTGTGAAAAGGAGAACCTCAACGTGGTCAACGACTGGGTCAAGCAACGTGAGGATGTTGCACAGCTTCCCCAGCTACCACACGGGCAGTTCCGGGTCCAACGGGACCAGCTCCAATGGACGGCTGATACCGCGGTCAGGATGATGGCCCTCTGGGAGTCAAGCCTTCATAGTCTCCTTTGTGGTGGTGACTATTGTGGTGATGATTTTTGGGTGGACCCCTAGTCCGATCCTTTCCCCCGTTCCTGTCCACACCCTCATCCTATCCTAACCCTAACCCTAACCCTAACCCCAACCCTAACCCTAACCCTAATCCTAACCCTAACCCTAACCCTAACCCTAACCCTAATCCAATTCCCTGATTACGTCCCACTAGGAACAGAAATTCCAAACAGTAGGCTCTATTAACATATTAAGGACAAATTTATTCACATATATTCGGACCTACTTACCTTATTAAAATTAATTCGGACCCACTTACATTAGATACCTACCTTGGTTACTTACCTCGAATTGGTGCCACGCCTCTGGTCCCCGGACCACGCCCACTGAAAAATCTCAAAAGACAAAAAGTCAACAAATTATACATGTATATAAATACCTACCTGCATAATCCACTCACCTGTAGTCCACGTCTCTGGTCCCCGGACCACGCCCACTAAAACATCACAACGGATAAAAAATCACAAAAGACAAAAATTATTGTTTTGTGTACATATGTAAATACCTACCTGAATTAGCCACTCACCTGTAGTAGAAAAAACGAGAAGCAACAAATTTAATAATAATAATAAAAATATAATGTGTTAATAATAAAAAAAATATATATATTAAAAAAATATATATATATATATGAAAAACAAGACAACACATTATTCAAAACAACAAATTGTAAATAGAACACATCCATTAAGGCAAAATCTGGTTTCATTTCCAGAAAGAAAAAAAGTTAAAACCCAGTTTTATTTCCAAAAAGAAAAAAAGTCAAAAACAAAAAACGTAAATTTGTAATTAGAAACTCGAACCGAACTGAGAATATAAATAGACGTGCAGGGCGGCAGACGCTCAGTGCATTTAGGGAGAGCAAAGGGTAAACAACTCAGTAATAAATACATACAATAAATTCAGCGATCTTTCATTTTTTGTTTGTGTGCCAGACCTGAAGAAGGCCCTAGCGGCCGAAACGTTGTCAGGGCACACTTTCATTATATATTGGCCATTCTAAATCTAAAAAAGATATTTTTATCAAAAACTGCTTTAATAAAAACAATTTTGTTCAGAAAAAAATACCTTTATTACATATATAAATAATTACATATATAACAAAGGCAAAATCCTAATTATGGAGCAAGGTTGGACCACGGTCCACTATGGCCGCCGCCGCCGCTTTGCTCACCAGAACCCTGGGCTGGAGGCTGGGAGGTGTGCTGGACGGATGGACCGTGCTTTTGCCCCTCCTTCCTATGGGAGGCGGGGCTCCTACCACAATCCTAACCCTAACCCTAACCCTAACCCTAACCCTAACCCTAACCCTAACCCTAACCAATAAAAACATCTTATAAATTTGATTGTTTGCCATGTCGTTCAGTTACGACAGGGAATGGACAGTGGTCCGTCGGGGACGACACCGCCAGCCGACAGGCCGGGGGCGGGAGCTGGGGGCGAGGTATGGCCACGGGCGGATGGACCGTGCGTTGTCCTCTTCTGCCGGGGGGGGACGTCAGTTCCCCAATCCTGGTAGGGGGTGGACTCCACAATCCAATCCTAACCCGCCTGTGCCTCCTCCGGGGCCTGCTCGCCATCCGGGCTCCGTGACCCGTACCTACGCTGAGGTGGTACGCCGTGGCCGGGAGAGGCCGACTAAGACCAATGACCCTCCCCAAACCAGGGCCCCTGGTGCCAAGTGGCAACCGGCGAGCACCAACTTTGGGTACCTGGTACGCCAGTTGCATAGGGTGGTAAAACTGTCCCACCATCTGTGCAACCTGGAAGGTGACCAGCAGCCTCGCACGATAGCCAGGATGGTGTCTATCTTGTCGTCCATGATCAAACCGGCATGTCCTTCGGAAGACACTGCCTGGATGATTGTTGGTAATGCGAGGAACTGGGGTCACACTACCTGCATTACCTTAAAACAACACTACCAGGATTGTCTGAAGGAGAGTCTCACCAATTTGAAGGACCTTGACACTTCAGAATGGAGGGCGGCGTTCGAAGTGGCAGTTAGATGGGCCAGGCGGAATTTACCGCGTATCACCCGGGTGGTGGTGGACCAAGCCGCTGCTAAGATAGCTGGGTGCTTAGGGGAGACAAGACCAGCCCCAAATCAACCCTCAGTACGGGTTGCCTCGGTTCCTCCTCCTGTAACAGCATGTCCGGGAGGGGGGCCACCGCCCACATCTCAACCACAGCAAGAATCCGATTTGAGGGTCCTCCGCCTGGTGGCCGCAAGGGATGATGGGGTTGGGGAGTTTGAGAACCACCCTCTACCTCAACGAGACTCCCTTTTACAACGGAGGGCCTTGAGGGGGAAGGCTCCAAGGCCCAGAGTAAACCAATCACCGGAAGATACCACCGGGTTAAGACCGATGGAGTGGGTACCGCCGGGGATCCCTGGGCCATCTGGGAATACCCAGGTGCGACCACACGAGGACTCCCCACCAGATACTCGCCTGGGACACAGGTCACCAGAAAGAGAAGGGTTTTCCCTTACCTTGGGGGACGCCCAGGGAAGGACTACGGAATCGGCTGATGACGGAGTGGACCTTTCGGAGGACGAGGTGGAAACGGAGGATGTCTTCCATGAATCAATGGAGGATATGACTCCTACGCACAATACAATTACTAGACACCCCGGTCAAGGGAGGAAAAGTAAATGGCACCTGCGGGTGGAAAAGAAGAAGGTTGTAGTTGGGGATTCCAATTTAAGCCGTATGCCGGACGACCTGGATGACCACCTGCAGGTGGATAGTTTTCCGGGAGCCCGGTTCAGACATGCGGAGAGCCTTTTCAAAACGGCCGAAGTTCTGGGAGACATAAGGGT
The DNA here is from genome assembly GCF_901709675.1 of Syngnathus acus. Lineage (NCBI taxonomy): Eukaryota > Metazoa > Chordata > Actinopteri > Syngnathiformes > Syngnathidae > Syngnathus > Syngnathus acus. The sequence goes on along the minus strand of NC_051106.1, from coordinate 11,011,622 downwards.
CGAGCAAGTGATCGTGGCATTTGGCATATGTGAAAAACAGAATAAAGCTAAGGAGACCACAGTCAAAGGACTACAGAAGGCGGTCAAGGCCGCGAAGGATAGATTTCACGGAGCGATGGTGTGGGTGCCGATTATAAACTATTCAGGATTGCTCCCGGAAAACGAAAAGGCTAACCTCGAGGCCATTAATGGACATATTGTGAGGAACATGGAATATATTCCACCACTCCCAGAAGGTCAATTCAGGGTAGTTGAAAATGACGTTGTTCATTGGACGTCGCAGACCGGGAGAGCCATGCTGGCCCACTGGAAGGCCTTTTTAAACTCCCGAGCCCTTGGAACCGTCAATTCGGGGGGGCACGGGGCCCACACATTGGGTACACCGAACGCAGCGACCCACTAGTGGGCTCTGATGTAGTGGTGTTGGCGAAAAATTTCAACCTATCGGTACCTCAAAGATTGTTACTTAGTAAGGGTTTGTCTTTTGTCCCGTCGGTTGGTATGAGCACCGATCAGACGATGCGATTTCAACACGACATGCAGAATTACCATCGCAAGGTCAAGATCATGACGTATTTTGGAGGATGGGGTAAAAATACATTGATACCATTTGTTGGGCCATCTACCTGGGCTCCTCCAATGTGTGAACTGCCTTTGGAAGTGGCTCACCTGATGGAACTTGACACCAAGGCTTTCAGGAAACACCATATGGGATCTAGTGGGACCAACAACCTATCTGAGGATGAGAAGAAGGCATTGAGGGAGCTGAGGAGCAACAAACGGATAGTCATCAAACCGGCGGATAAAGGCTCGGCTATTGTTATCCAGGACAGGGAACAGTATACCAAGGAAGCCATGCGACAGCTCCAGGATGCAAGGTACTACACCGCACTAGACAAACCAATCTTTTGGGACACAAGACCAATGGTGTTCGAGGTTGTGGACCAGTTGAGGGAACAGAAATATATCACATCCAGGCAGCATGGGTACCTTATTGGAGATTCGGAACCCAGGCCTCGACGGTTCTATATGCTCCCTAAAATTCACAAGGAACCGAAAACCTGGCCCGTCCCATATGAAATACCGCCCGGCAGACCTATTGTTTCAGATTGCGGAAGTGAAACATATGCGACGGCCGAGTTCTTAGACTACTTTCTGACTCCGTTATCTATAAAACACCCTTCCTATATCAAGGATACTTACCATTTCATCGAAATTGTGAAGGGTGTGCGAATGGACCCGGACCAGTCCTTCTTTTTTACGATGGATGTCGACAGTCTGTACACCAACATCCCAATATCGGCGGGAATGGAGTGTGTTAGGAATATATTGGAGAGGTTCCCGGACCCAAAAAGACCGGACGGGTGCCTGTTGCGACTTCTGGAGATCAACTTGACCCGAAATGACTTTGAGTTCGACGGTCAGTACTACCTACAAATAAAGGGGACGGCCATGGGGAAGAAGTTTGCTCCAGCGTACGCCAACATTTTTATGGCACATTGGGAACACGAGGCCTTGGCAAAATGCCAAAAGAAACCACAAAGGTACGTCAGGTACTTGGACGACATATGGGGCGTATGGGCTGGGTCGGAAACTGAATTTCGTGAGTTCTTCCATCTACTTAATTCCCACGATCCGTCCATTACCCTCAAGGCAGAAATTGGGCACAACTCCATCAACTTTCTTGATACTACGGTGTTCAAGGGCCCCAATTTCCACAAGGACCAATTATTGGATGTCAAGGTCCATTTCAAGGACACTGATACGCATGCCTTGGTACATAAGTCCAGCTTCCATCCTTCCCATACCTTTCAGGGGGTCGTTAAGTCGCAGCTACATAGATTCCACCGCATATGCACCAGAACGGAGGACTTCTACGATGCAGTCAGGATACTCTTCGGAGCCCTAAAGAGGAGGGGATATGGTCGCTCCTTCCTTAGGAAGTGCTTGAAGACTTACCGGATAAAGGGAAGAACCGTGGCGGTGGGGGACCCGATCCCGTTTGTGTCCACCTACTCATCGGGGATGAAGTACCTACACAGCAAAATCAAAAGAAATTTTAGTGAGATCATGTCCTCCGGAGATGGGCCACAAGCCCCTAGGTTGGTGTCTGCATTTAGAAGAAACGAGAACCTCAAGGACCTGCTTGTCCGGGCCAAATTACCATCGACATTGCCCAGGGATCCTCATCCCCTTGGGCCGCACCTCACCAGACTGTCGTTTGTTAGGAGGGTGCGGGATAAGACGGTTATTAAGGTCCAAGAGGGCTTCACTCTTGATTCCAGGAATGTGGTCTACCTGGTAATTTGCAAGAAGTGCGGCATCAAACGTGTAGGAGGGACAAGGACCAAACTCGGTACCCTTCTCATGCAACTTAAGTATAAAATTACACACAAAATGGACACCAGTTCACCGCTCATTCAGCATTTCATCCACCATGGGACAGAGGCCCTCCGCATAGCGGGGTTAGAACGCAACAGCGCATGGTCGGACCCTAATCGGTGTAATAGGGAGAAATACTGGAGGGCGAGCCTCGAATTTCCATCTCAGCAGACATAAATGTCGGTCCTGGACCCTATCTGGTTCCTACCCTAACCCCAATCCTGCCCTAACCCCAACCCTGCCCTAACCCTAATCCTAACCTAACCCCAATCCTAACCTAACCCCAACCCTAACCCTAACCCTAACCCTAACCCTCGCCTGCCCTAACCCTAACCCTAACCCCAACCCTAACCCTAACCCTAACCCTAACCCTACTTCCTTGCAAAGTGACCGCTTGCCTGCAAAGCAAACAAAAACAAGCAAAAACAAAAAAAATTCATCAAACAAATATCAATACTTACCTTGTTTACTTACCTGGACCGATTACTTACCTGCGGAAGGGCCGCTTACCTGCGAATCAAACAAAAACAGACAAAAAATTAGTCGAACATACATCAATACCTACCTGATTGGATTACCTTGACCGACGCTCACCTGTCAGAAATTGGAGGAAAGAAAAAAACAAAGCACAAACAGTTATTATTTGAATTTGGACTGCATTAGAATCATTTGCCACAAAACTACAACAATAATCAGTTTTCCGTATTGAATAAAGGAACTATCAACAAAAAGATAAATGTATAAATTTTAGAACAACGTTAATAGAAACAAACTGTTTATAACCATCAAAAAGTGGTTTTGCAGCCGTCTGTCAGAACATAGAAAAGTCAAAAAATGAAAATGAAAACTAATAAAAAAATAAAAAAATAAAAAAATAAAAAAACAAAAATGACAAATAAATAGGGAACTAGAATTCATATTTTATTTATATCTCATATTTTAGTTTAAACCATATTGGGTTGGACTATTAACACGACACAAAAGTACAGTAAATAATATTTTCACCCGGCAAACGGGAATAAAAAGACCGACGTAATAAAAAGTCACTCATTCCAACATTGGACAGCGGAAGAGCGACATCGCTTGTTTTACAGTTATTATAGTGTGCTAGACCTGAAGAAGGCCTATTGGGCCGAAACGTTGTCAGGGCACACTTATATTATATATTGGCCATATTAATTCTAATAAAAGATATTTTAATAAAAATTGCTTTAATAAAAATTGCTTCAAAAAATTATTAACAGTTATTTTGTTCATTAAAAACCAATTTTATTACATATATAACAAAGGCAAATTCCTTGTTTAAAATTCATTTTGTTAAAAATTGGAGACCAATAAAAACATCTTATAAATTTGATTGTTTGCCATGTCGTTCAGTTACGACAGGGAATGGACAGTGGTCCGTCGGGGACGACACCGCCAGCCGACAGGCCGGGGGCGGGAGCTGGGGGCGAGGTATGGCCACGGGCGGATGGACCGTGCGTTGTCCTCTTCTGCCGGGGGGGGACGTCAGTTCCCCAATCCTGGTAGGGGGTGGACTCCACAATCCAATCCTAACCCGCCTGTGCCTCCTCCGGGGCCTGCTCGCCATCCGGGCTCCGTGACCCGTACCTACGCTGAGGTGGTACGCCGTGGCCGGGAGAGGCCGACTAAGACCAATGACCCTCCCCAAACCAGGGCCCCTGGTGCCAAGTGGCAACCGGCGAGCACCAACTTTGGGTACCTGGTACGCCAGTTGCATAGGGTGGTAAAACTGTCCCACCATCTGTGCAACCTGGAAGGTGACCAGCAGCCTCGCACGATAGCCAGGATGGTGTCTATCTTGTCGTCCATGATCAAACCGGCATGTCCTTCGGAAGACACTGCCTGGATGATTGTTGGTAATGCGAGGAACTGGGGTCACACTACCTGCATTACCTTAAAACAACACTACCAGGATTGTCTGAAGGAGAGTCTCACCAATTTGAAGGACCTTGACACTTCAGAATGGAGGGCGGCGTTCGAAGTGGCAGTTAGATGGGCCAGGCGGAATTTACCGCGTATCACCCGGGTGGTGGTGGACCAAGCCGCTGCTAAGATAGCTGGGTGCTTAGGGGAGACAAGACCAGCCCCAAATCAACCCTCAGTACGGGTTGCCTCGGTTCCTCCTCCTGTAACAGCATGTCCGGGAGGGGGGCCACCGCCCACATCTCAACCACAGCAAGAATCCGATTTGAGGGTCCTCCGCCTGGTGGCCGCAAGGGATGATGGGGTTGGGGAGTTTGAGAACCACCCTCTACCTCAACGAGACTCCCTTTTACAACGGAGGGCCTTGAGGGGGAAGGCTCCAAGGCCCAGAGTAAACCAATCACCGGAAGATACCACCGGGTTAAGACCGATGGAGTGGGTACCGCCGGGGATCCCTGGGCCATCTGGGAATACCCAGGTGCGACCACACGAGGACTCCCCACCAGATACTCGCCTGGGACACAGGTCACCAGAAAGAGAAGGGTTTTCCCTTACCTTGGGGGACGCCCAGGGAAGGACTACGGAATCGGCTGATGACGGAGTGGACCTTTCGGAGGACGAGGTGGAAACGGAGGATGTCTTCCATGAATCAATGGAGGATATGACTCCTACGCACAATACAATTACTAGACACCCCGGTCAAGGGAGGAAAAGTAAATGGCACCTGCGGGTGGAAAAGAAGAAGGTTGTAGTTGGGGATTCCAATTTAAGCCGTATGCCGGACGACCTGGATGACCACCTGCAGGTGGATAGTTTTCCGGGAGCCCGGTTCAGACATGCGGAGAGCCTTTTCAAAACGGCCGAAGTTCTGGGAGACATAAGGGTCGAGCAAGTGATCGTGGCATTTGGCATATGTGAAAAACAGAATAAAGCTAAGGAGACCACAGTCAAAGGACTACAGAAGGCGGTCAAGGCCGCGAAGGATAGATTTCACGGAGCGATGGTGTGGGTGCCGATTATAAACTATTCAGGATTGCTCCCGGAAAACGAAAAGGCTAACCTCGAGGCCATTAATGGACATATTGTGAGGAACATGGAATATATTCCACCACTCCCAGAAGGTCAATTCAGGGTAGTTGAAAATGACGTTGTTCATTGGACGTCGCAGACCGGGAGAGCCATGCTGGCCCACTGGAAGGCCTTTTTAAACTCCCGAGCCCTTGGAACCGTCAATTCGGGGGGGCACGGGGCCCACACATTGGGTACACCGAACGCAGCGACCCACTAGTGGGCTCTGATGTAGTGGTGTTGGCGAAAAATTTCAACCTATCGGTACCTCAAAGATTGTTACTTAGTAAGGGTTTGTCTTTTGTCCCGTCGGTTGGTATGAGCACCGATCAGACGATGCGATTTCAACACGACATGCAGAATTACCATCGCAAGGTCAAGATCATGACGTATTTTGGAGGATGGGGTAAAAATACATTGATACCATTTGTTGGGCCATCTACCTGGGCTCCTCCAATGTGTGAACTGCCTTTGGAAGTGGCTCACCTGATGGAACTTGACACCAAGGCTTTCAGGAAACACCATATGGGATCTAGTGGGACCAACAACCTATCTGAGGATGAGAAGAAGGCATTGAGGGAGCTGAGGAGCAACAAACGGATAGTCATCAAACCGGCGGATAAAGGCTCGGCTATTGTTATCCAGGACAGGGAACAGTATACCAAGGAAGCCATGCGACAGCTCCAGGATGCAAGGTACTACACCGCACTAGACAAACCAATCTTTTGGGACACAAGACCAATGGTGTTCGAGGTTGTGGACCAGTTGAGGGAACAGAAATATATCACATCCAGGCAGCATGGGTACCTTATTGGAGATTCGGAACCCAGGCCTCGACGGTTCTATATGCTCCCTAAAATTCACAAGGAACCGAAAACCTGGCCCGTCCCATATGAAATACCGCCCGGCAGACCTATTGTTTCAGATTGCGGAAGTGAAACATATGCGACGGCCGAGTTCTTAGACTACTTTCTGACTCCGTTATCTATAAAACACCCTTCCTATATCAAGGATACTTACCATTTCATCGAAATTGTGAAGGGTGTGCGAATGGACCCGGACCAGTCCTTCTTTTTTACGATGGATGTCGACAGTCTGTACACCAACATCCCAATATCGGCGGGAATGGAGTGTGTTAGGAATATATTGGAGAGGTTCCCGGACCCAAAAAGACCGGACGGGTGCCTGTTGCGACTTCTGGAGATCAACTTGACCCGAAATGACTTTGAGTTCGACGGTCAGTACTACCTACAAATAAAGGGGACGGCCATGGGGAAGAAGTTTGCTCCAGCGTACGCCAACATTTTTATGGCACATTGGGAACACGAGGCCTTGGCAAAATGCCAAAAGAAACCACAAAGGTACGTCAGGTACTTGGACGACATATGGGGCGTATGGGCTGGGTCGGAAACTGAATTTCGTGAGTTCTTCCATCTACTTAATTCCCACGATCCGTCCATTACCCTCAAGGCAGAAATTGGGCACAACTCCATCAACTTTCTTGATACTACGGTGTTCAAGGGCCCCAATTTCCACAAGGACCAATTATTGGATGTCAAGGTCCATTTCAAGGACACTGATACGCATGCCTTGGTACATAAGTCCAGCTTCCATCCTTCCCATACCTTTCAGGGGGTCGTTAAGTCGCAGCTACATAGATTCCACCGCATATGCACCAGAACGGAGGACTTCTACGATGCAGTCAGGATACTCTTCGGAGCCCTAAAGAGGAGGGGATATGGTCGCTCCTTCCTTAGGAAGTGCTTGAAGACTTACCGGATAAAGGGAAGAACCGTGGCGGTGGGGGACCCGATCCCGTTTGTGTCCACCTACTCATCGGGGATGAAGTACCTACACAGCAAAATCAAAAGAAATTTTAGTGAGATCATGTCCTCCGGAGATGGGCCACAAGCCCCTAGGTTGGTGTCTGCATTTAGAAGAAACGAGAACCTCAAGGACCTGCTTGTCCGGGCCAAATTACCATCGACATTGCCCAGGGATCCTCATCCCCTTGGGCCGCACCTCACCAGACTGTCGTTTGTTAGGAGGGTGCGGGATAAGACGGTTATTAAGGTCCAAGAGGGCTTCACTCTTGATTCCAGGAATGTGGTCTACCTGGTAATTTGCAAGAAGTGCGGCATCAAACGTGTAGGAGGGACAAGGACCAAACTCGGTACCCTTCTCATGCAACTTAAGTATAAAATTACACACAAAATGGACACCAGTTCACCGCTCATTCAGCATTTCATCCACCATGGGACAGAGGCCCTCCGCATAGCGGGGTTAGAACGCAACAGCGCATGGTCGGACCCTAATCGGTGTAATAGGGAGAAATACTGGAGGGCGAGCCTCGAATTTCCATCTCAGCAGACATAAATGTCGGTCCTGGACCCTATCTGGTTCCTACCCTAACCCCAATCCTGCCCTAACCCCAACCCTGCCCTAACCCTAATCCTAACCTAACCCCAATCCTAACCTAACCCCAACCCTAACCCTAACCCTAACCCTAACCCTCGCCTGCCCTAACCCTAACCCTAACCCCAACCCTAACCCTAACCCTAACCCTAACCCTACTTCCTTGCAAAGTGACCGCTTGCCTGCAAAGCAAACAAAAACAAGCAAAAACAAAAAAAATTCATCAAACAAATATCAATACTTACCTTGTTTACTTACCTGGACCGATTACTTACCTGCGGAAGGGCCGCTTACCTGCGAATCAAACAAAAACAGACAAAAAATTAGTCGAACATACATCAATACCTACCTGATTGGATTACCTTGACCGACGCTCACCTGTCAGAAATTGGAGGAAAGAAAAAAACAAAGCACAAACAGTTATTATTTGAATTTGGACTGCATTAGAATCATTTGCCACAAAACTACAACAATAATCAGTTTTCCGTATTGAATAAAGGAACTATCAACAAAAAGATAAATGTATAAATTTTAGAACAACGTTAATAGAAACAAACTGTTTATAACCATCAAAAAGTGGTTTTGCAGCCGTCTGTCAGAACATAGAAAAGTCAAAAAATGAAAATGAAAACTAATAAAAAAATAAAAAAATAAAAAAATAAAAAAACAAAAATGACAAATAAATAGGGAACTAGAATTCATATTTTATTTATATCTCATATTTTAGTTTAAACCATATTGGGTTGGACTATTAACACGACACAAAAGTACAGTAAATAATATTTTCACCCGGCAAACGGGAATAAAAAGACCGACGTAATAAAAAGTCACTCATTCCAACATTGGACAGCGGAAGAGCGACATCGCTTGTTTTACAGTTATTATAGTGTGCTAGACCTGAAGAAGGCCTATTGGGCCGAAACGTTGTCAGGGCACACTTATATTATATATTGGCCATATTAATTCTAATAAAAGATATTTTAATAAAAATTGCTTTAATAAAAATTGCTTCAAAAAATTATTAACAGTTATTTTGTTCATTAAAAACCAATTTTATTACATATATAACAAAGGCAAATTCCTTGTTTAAAATTCATTTTGTTAAAAATTGGAGACCAATAAAAACATCTTATAAATTTGATTGTTTGCCATGTCGTTCAGTTACGACAGGGAATGGACAGTGGTCCGTCGGGGACGACACCGCCAGCCGACAGGCCGGGGGCGGGAGCTGGGGGCGAGGTATGGCCACGGGCGGATGGACCGTGCGTTGTCCTCTTCTGCCGGGGGGGGACGTCAGTTCCCCAATCCTGGTAGGGGGTGGACTCCACAATCCAATCCTAACCCTAACCCTAACCCTAACCCTAACCCTAACCCTAACCCTAACCCTAACCCTAACCCTAACCCTAACCCTAACCCTAACCCTAACCCTAACCCTAACCCTAACCCTAACCCTAACCCTAACCCTAACCCTAACCCTAACCCTAACCCTAACCCTAACCCTAACCCTAACCCTAACCCTAACCCTAACCCTAACCCTAACCCTAACCCTAACCCTAACCCTAACCCTAACCCTAACCCTAACCCTAACCCTAACCCTAACCCTAACCCTAACCCTAACCCTAACCCTAACCCTAACCCTAACCCTAACCCTAACCCTAACCCTAACCCTAACCCTAACCCTAACCCTAACCCTAACCCTAACCCTAACCCTAGGAGCACATAGCCCTAAGCGAAACCCTAACCCTAACCCTAGGAGCACATAGCCCTAAGCGAAACCCTAACCCTAACCCTAGGAGCACATAGCCCTAAGCGAAACCCTAACCCTAACCCTAGGAGCACATAGCCCTAAGCGAAACCCTAACCCTAACCCTAGGAGCACATAGCCCTAAGCGAAACCCTAACCCTAACCCTAGGAGCACATAGCCCTAAGCGAAACCCTAACCCTAACCCTAGGAGCACATAGCCCTAAGCGAAACCCTAACCCTAACCCTAGGAGCACATAGCCCTAAGCGAAACCCTAACCCTAACCCTAGGAGCACATAGCCCTAAGCGAAACCCTAACCCTAACCCTAGGAGCACATAGCCCTAAGCGAAACCCTAACCCTAACCCTAGGAGCACATAGCCCTAAGCCAAACCCTAACCCTAACCCTAGGAGCACATAGCCCTAAGCGAAACCCTAACCCTAACCCTAGGAGCACATAGCCCTAAGCGAAACCCTAACCCTAACCCTAGGAGCACATAGCCCTAAGCGAAACCCTAACCCTAACCCTAGGAGCACATAGCCCTAAGCGAAACCCTAACCCTAACCCTAGGAGCACATAGCCCTAAGCGAAACCCTAACCCTAACCCTAGGAGCACATAGCCCTAAGCGAAACCCTAACCCTAACCCTAGGAGCACATAGCCCTAAGCGAAACCCTAACCCTAACCCTAGGAGCACATAGCCCTAAGCGAAACCCTAACCCTAACCCTAGGAGCACATAGCCCTAAGCGAAACCCTAACCCTAACCCTAGGAGCACATAGCCCTAAGCGAAACCCTAACCCTAACCCTAGGAGCACATAGCCCTAAGCGAAACCCTAACCCTAACCCTAGGAGCACATAGCCCTAAGCGAAACCCTAACCCTAACCCTAGGAGCACATAGCCCTAAGCGAAACCCTAACCCTAACCCTAGGAGCACATAGCCCTAAGCGAAACCCTAACCCTAACCCTAGGAGCACATAGCCCTAAGCGAAACCCTAACCCTAACCCTAGGAGCACATAGCCCTAAGCGAAACCCTAACCCTAACCCTAGGAGCACATAGCCCTAAGCGAAACCCTAACCCTAACCCTAGGAGCACATAGCCCTAAGCGAAACCCTAACCCTAACCCTAGGAGCACATAGCCCTAAGCGAAACCCTAACCCTAACCCTAGGAGCACATAGCCCTAAGCGAAACCCTAACCCTAACCCTAGGAGCACATAGCCCTAAGCGAAACCCTAACCCTAACCCTAGGAGCACATAGCCCTAAGCGAAACCCTAACCCTAACCCTAGGAGCACATAGCCCTAAGCGAAACCCTAACCCTAACCCTAGGAGCACATAGCCCTAAGCGAAACCCTAACCCTAACCCTAGGAGCACATAGCCCTAAGCGAAACCCTAACCCTAACCCTAGGAGCACATAGCCCTAAGCGAAACCCTAACCCTAACCCTAGGAGCACATAGCCCTAAGCGAAACCCTAACCCTAACCCTAGGAGCACATAGCCCTAAGCGAAACCCTAACCCTAACCCTAGGAGCACATAGCCCTAAGCGAAACCCTAACCCTAACCCTAGGAGCACATAGCCCTAAGCGAAACCCTAACCCTAACCCTAGGAGCACATAGCCCTAAGCGAAACCCTAACCCTAACCCTAGGAGCACATAGCCCTAAGCGAAACCCTAACCCTAACCCTAGGAGCACATAGCCCTAAGCGAAACCCTAACCCTAACCCTAGGAGCACATAGCCCTAAGCGAAACCCTAACCCTAACCCTAGGAGCACATAGCCCTAAGCGAAACCCTAACCCTAACCCTAGGAGCACATAGCCCTAAGCGAAACCCTAACCCTAACCCTAGGAGCACATAGCCCTAAGCGAAACCCTAACCCTAACCCTAGGAGCACATAGCCCTAAGCGAAACCCTAACCCTAACCCTAGGAGCACATAGCCCTAAGCGAAACCCTAACCCTAACCCTAGGAGCACATAGCCCTAAGCGAAACCCTAACCCTAACCCTAGGAGCACATAGCCCTAAGCGAAACCCTAACCCTAACCCTAGGAGCACATAGCCCTAAGCGAAACCCTAACCCTAACCCTAGGAGCACATAGCCCTAAGCGAAACCCTAACCCTAACCCTAGGAGCACATAGCCCTAAGCGAAACCCTAACCCTAACCCTAGGAGCACATAGCCCTAAGCGAAACCCTAACCCTAACCCTAGGAGCACATAGCCCTAAGCGAAACCCTAACCCTAACCCTAGGAGCACATAGCCCTAAGCGAAACCCTAACCCTAACCCTAGGAGCACATAGCCCTAAGCGAAACCCTAACCCTAACCCTAGGAGCACATAGCCCTAAGCGAAACCCTAACCCTAACCCTAGGAGCACATAGCCCTAAGCGAAACCCTAACCCTAACCCTAGGAGCACATAGCCCTAAGCGAAACCCTAACCCTAACCCTAGGAGCACATAGCCCTAAGCGAAACCCTAACCCTAACCCTAGGAGCACATAGCCCTAAGCGAAACCCTAACCCTAACCCTAGGAGCACATAGCCCTAAGCGAAACCCTAACCCTAACCCTAGGAGCACATAGCCCTAAGCGAAACCCTAACCCTAACCCTAGGAGCACATAGCCCTAAGCGAAACCCTAACCCTAACCCTAGGAGCACATAGCCCTAAGCGAAACCCTAACCCTAACCCTAGGAGCACATAGCCCTAAGCGAAACCCTAACCCTAACCCTAGGAGCACATAGCCCTAAGCGAAACCCTAACCCTAACCCTAGGAGCACATAGCCCTAAGCGAAACCCTAACCCTAACCCTAGGAGCACATAGCCCTAAGCGAAACCCTAACCCTAACCCTAGGAGCACATAGCCCTAAGCGAAACCCTAACCCTAACCCTAGGAGCACATAGCCCTAAGCGAAACCCTAACCCTAACCCTAGGAGCACATAGCCCTAAGCGAAACCCTAACCCTAACCCTAGGAGCACATAGCCCTAAGCGAAACCCTAACCCTAACCCTAGGAGCACATAGCCCTAAGCGAAACCCTAACCCTAACCCTAGGAGCACATAGCCCTAAGCGAAACCCTAACCCTAACCCTAGGAGCACATAGCCCTAAGCGAAACCCTAACCCTAACCCTAGGAGCACATAGCCCTAAGCGAAACCCTAACCCTAACCCTAGGAGCACATAGCCCTAAGCGAAACCCTAACCCTAACCCTAGGAGCACATAGCCCTAAGCGAAACCCTAACCCTAACCCTAGGAGCACATAGCCCTAAGCGAAACCCTAACCCTAACCCTAGGAGCACATAGCCCTAAGCGAAACCCTAACCCTAACCCTAGGAGCACATAGCCCTAAGCGAAACCCTAACCCTAACCCTAGGAGCACATAGCCCTAAGCGAAACCCTAACCCTAACCCTAGGAGCACATAGCCCTAAGCGAAACCCTAACCCTAACCCTAGGAGCACATAGCAAATGTCACCTTTAGCACATAGCAAATGTCACCTTTAGCACATAGCAAATGTCACCTTTAGCACATAGCAAATGTCACCTTTAGCACATAGCAAATGTCACCTTTAGCACATAGCAAATGTCACCTTTAGCACATAGCAAATGTCACCTTTAGCACATAGCAAATGTCACCTTTAGCACATAGCAAATGTCACCTTTAGCACATTGCAAATGTCACCTTTAGCACATTGCAAATGTCACCTTTAGCACATTGCAAATGTCACCTTTAGCACATTGCAAATGTCACCTTTAGCACATTGCAAATGTCACCTTTAGCACATTGCAAATGTCACCTTTAGCACATTGCAAATGTCACCTTTAGCACATTGCAAATGTCACCTTTAGCACATTGCAAATGTCACCTTTAGCACATTGCAAATGTCACCTTTAGCACATTGCAAATGTCACCTTTAGCACATTGCAAATGTCACCTTTAGCACATTGCAAATGTCACCTTTAGCACATTGCAAATGTCACCTTTAGCACATAGCAAATGTCACCTTTAGCACATAGCAAATGTCACCTTTAGCACATAGCAAATGTCACCTTTAGCACATTGCAAATGTCACCTTTAGCACCTAACCACATCAGACCTCAGCACCTAGCCTCTTAGCACCTAGCCTCTTAGCACAATTACAGAGTATGACATCACAAAAAACAGAGTATGACATCACAAATGCAAAACATCTCACAAAGGAAATCACATCACCCCACGTGCTCTTAAAATAACTTGGCCAATGCATTTGTCTATTTGATCTGCAGCAAATCCAAATTATACCTAAGGATGGTGACAAATCTTAATATCATACTTAATAGGACATATTAAAGACTTGAGTAAATTAATTAATTTATTTGCTAATTGTCATTTTAATTATGATTTTGTATAAATACTAGGTATAAACAGAAAATATACTACACAAAATGGGCAGACTTTACTTGTTTGAAAAGGAGTGGGAAGTAAGACTTATTTCATTCATTTAAAGGGAAGAAGTAAGACTTATTTATTTATCGGAAAGAATGGATTTGCTGGAATTTCAAATTTCCAAAATGAATGAATGAAGTCATTTCAATTATGATTTGGGATAAATACTAGGTGTGAACACAAAAACTACTGCACAAAATGGCCAGTTTACTTGTTTGAAAAGGACTGTGAAGAAGAGAGACTTATTTCATTTATTTAATGGGAAGAAGTCAGACTTATTTAGTTTGTTTAATCTATTTTTGTTCCCAGGCAAAATTGGATTTGCTGCAATTGCAAATTTCAACAAAGCACAGTGCCAAATCTTGACTTGAGACCTGATAGGACGTATTAAACGCCTAGTTAAATTGATAGAAGTTGGTCGTATGAGCGAGTGGAGTAACATGAGATCTATTCTCAATTACAAATAGCACACACAACTTTGGATATTTTGAATGAATGAGTGAGTGAATGAATCTTATTTGTTCATTTAAATTATGACTGTATAAATACTAGGTATAAACAGAAAATCTCCTGCACAAAATGGCCAGTTTACTTGTTTGAAAAGGTGTGGGAACAAGTCATCTATCCAATTTAAGACAAATGTAGTTTGTAACCTCTAACAATGTGTTACTTTAGCTATTGTTGTCTGTGACTTTCCCATGAATAAAAAGGAAGGAAGGACTCACCGGAGACGTCTTCGCCAACGTGCAACTGTTGTACTTTGTATTTTTATCCTTCTTACAGTGGAAAACATACAGCCAAAGAACACCGTGGAACCTAAAGGAATGAAAGAAAACTTTATCATTTGGCCTCAACCAATATTCGCAGATACAACACAATGTGACGTGCGGGGTTAGGGTTAAAGATTGAGGGAGGGGCCCTCGTTTTAAACTACTTTTTTTGAAAAGGAGTGGGAACAAGCAAGACTTATTTAATTTATTTAATGGGAACAAGTAAGACTTATTTAGTTTATTTAATCTATTTTTGTTCCCAGGCAAAATTGGATTTGCTGCAATTGCAAATTTCAACAAAGTACGGTGCCAAAATCTTGACTTGGGACCTGATAGGACGTATTAAACTCATTTAATATGAAGACTTATTTAGTTTATTTAATCTATTTTTGTTCCCTGGCAAAATTGGATGTATGGTGCCAAATCTTGACTTGAGACCTGATAGGATGTATTAAACGCTTAGTTAAATCGACAGAAGTTGGTAATAAGAGCGAGTGGAGTAACGGTGGTTGAATGGATGAATAAATGTTGAAAGTAATTTAAATTATGACTTTGTATAAATACTAGGTATTAACAGAACATCTACTGCGCAAAATGGGCAGAGTTTACTTGTTTGAGAAGGAGTGGCAAGAAGACTTATTTAATCTGTTTGTTCCCAGGCAAAATTGGATGTGCTGCAATTCCAAATTTCACCACATGATGGTGCCAAATTTTGACTTGAGCCATGATATGAAATATTAAACACTTAGTTGAATTGATAGAAGTTCGTAATAAGACCGAGTGGAATAACATGAATGTTCTGAATTAGACATAGTTTGAATATGCTTTTGAATATTTTTAGGTAGATATTTTTGCTTCACTTTGAGCATCATTTGAGCAGTCTGATAATCTACCAAATCTTTGAATTGAAGAATTTGTTATTTAAGAAATAGCTTGTTATTATTTTCAAGGTAATCAGATTTGTTTATAATTCTAATGGCCTTCTTTTCAAAACTTTTGTTTGTTCCCAGGCAAAATTGGATGTGCTGCAATTCCAAATTTCACCACATGATGGTGCCAAATTTTGACTTCAGCCCTGATAGGACATATTAAACACTTAGTTGAATTGATAGAAGTTGGTAATAAGACCGAGTGGAATAACATGAATGTTCGGAATTAGACAGTTTGAATATGCTTTTGAATATCTCAAAGGGGGATGAGTCTGCCTACAGGGACGAAGTGGTCCAGCTATCGGAGTGGTGTGGAGAGAACAATCTGCTCCTAAACACGGCTAAAACCCAAGAACTGGTCATTGATTTTAGGAGGAAAAATAAAACGGACATTCCACCACTTATCATCGACGGGGTCTGTGTGAAGAGGGTGTCCTCCTTCCGCTACCTGGGAGTCCACATCGAGGAGGACTTCACCTGGGGCGTGAACACCTCTGAGCTGCTTAAAAAGGCCCAGCAGAGACTCTACTTTTTAAGGGTGCTGAGGAGGCACAGCATTACACAGAGACTGCTGGTGTCCTTCTATCGCTGCTCCATAGAAAGCACTTTAAACGTACTGTATACGTGTTTGGTACTCCAGCTGCACTGCTGCTCAGAGGAAAAAGCTCCAAGAGGTCATCAACACAGCACAGAAGATCATTGGCTGCCCTCTCCCTCTTTACGGTGTTGTGCTTGATTTGGTCCCCCCGTGAGATTTTGTTCCCCCTGCCGCGGGAGCGCGCACGCCTTATTTGGAAAGCGAAAAACCGATGTCGTACGGCGTCAGCACTACGTTGTTTTCAATAAAAACATGAAGACCTCAAGTTTGCGTCAGTCAATTTTAATTTTCATAAAGGATTATTCTCATTTGATGTCTTTAAATTCATCCGCGTTGTGCCATTGAAGCGGGGTGCATTCAAAGACCAGTCGTACAGTCGGAACACTCATTCCCTTCACCAAAAAGCAACAATATAATTAAGTGATCTCTTTGCATAAACCTCGATGCAAAGAAACTCCTCTTTTTGGGTACAGGCTACAAGGAGTATATATTACAAATACTTAATTGTGATCATCATTCATCCATCCATCCATCCATTTTATTCCTCAGGTATTTTCAAAGCAAATTAATATTGTTGCATTTATTAATTTGCTTTAAAATGACAGCGCAATATAATTAAAAGCTGACACTGTAGCAATGTCAAACGTGTTCATTTAAGAAAAGGCCACACACGTTTTGTGATCAAATCTTTCAGAACGAGAATGATTTGAGTGAATTGATTTGAATGAATAATTGAGAAGAGATTTCAGTTCTGAAGGCTCCTTTTGTCCCAAGCAAAGTGACAGATGGTGGGGAGGGGGGATAAAAATTGTAAGGAACTCTATAAAAATGTCAAGCCGTGAGGATATGTCCCCCCCCCCCCTTTATTTTGAGAACGGTGAGTGCTGGACTGCAGCTGGGTTTTTTTTCTGTCTTCCTGGGGGTCTGTTCAGGTTGTGTGAAAATTTTGAACAGGTTCCCTCATTCCTAGGCCAAATTACAGGGCTGGAACAAATCCTCACAGCTGCCCCGTGAGGATATGTTCCCCCCCCCCCTTATTTTGAGAACGGTGAGTGACTGTGAGTGAAAAAACGCTGGAGTCCAGCACTCACCGTTCTCAAAATAAGGGGGGGGGGGGGGGGGGGGAGAGAGACATATCCTCACCGGGCAGCTGTGAGGATGTGTCCCCCCCCCCTGTAATTTGGCCTAGGAATGAGGGTACCTGTTCAAATTTTTCACACAACCTGAACAGACCCCCAGGAAGACAGAAAAAAAACATCTGGAGTCCAGCACTCACCGTTCTCAAAATAAGGGGGGGGGGGGGAGTACATATCCTCACGGCTTGACATTTTTATAGAATTCCTGTTACAATTTCTATCCCCCCTCCCCACCATCTGTCACTTTGCTTGGGACAAAAGGAGCCTTCAGAACTGAAATCTCTTCTCAATTATTCATTCAAATCAATTCACTCAAATCATTCTCGTTCTGAAAGATTTGATCACAAAACGTGTGTGGCTTTTTCTTAAATGAACACGTTTGACATTGCTACAGTGTCAGCTTTTAATTATATTGCGCTGTCATTTTAAAGCAAATTAATAAATGCAACAATATTAATTTGCTTTGAAAATACCTGAGGAATAAAATGGATGGATGGATGGATGGATGAATGATGATCACAATTAAGTATTTGTAATATATACTCCTTGTAGCCTGTACCCAAAAAGAGGAGTTTCTTTGCATCGAGGTTTATGCAAAGAGATCACTTAATTATATTGTTGCTTTTTGGTGAAGTGAATGAGTGTTCCGTCTGTACGACTGGTCTTTGAATGCACCCCGCTTCAATGGCACAACGCGGATGAATTTAAAGACATCAAATGAGAATAATCCTTTATGAAAATTAAAATTGACTGACGCAAACGTGAGTTCTTCATATTTTTATTGAAAACGTAGTGCTGACGCCGTACGACATCGGTTTTTCGCTTTCCAAATAAGGCGTGCACGCTCCCGCGGCAGGGGGAACAAAATTTCACGGGGGAACCAAATCAAGCACAACAACGGTACACAGTAAAAATAAATGTGGCTCTTAGTCTCTGACTGGTTGGCCACCCCTGAGCTAGGGTTAGCTACTCAGCTACACATTGCTATTACACAGTGAACGCTGGCTACATCGACAACTTTAGTCAAACTACACAAACGTAAATCTCTAAACACAATGAGTTGTATTTACCTACCGTGTACGCTCTAGACGGTCCAGTTGCAAGCAGAAAATAAAGATATTTCTGTTGATAATCGTCGTGTTTGTATCCGCTGTCTCGCTCACGGCAATCCGCGCCCACAGATTTGAATCTTGGCGGGATTTCCGCCTATTGACGTCATATCCGCGGCACATGACTGCGACGCAATACCCGCTTATCTGAAACGGTAAAGTTAAAAGTAGAGTTAAATAAAGTTTTCTTTTTTAATCAACGCAATAATTTACAAACGTTGACCAGAAAGAATCGTCGAAATTCGGCGTTTGTGGCTGGAAGCAGACGCCGAGTTCGACGTCCCCCCCCAAACGCCACACTCACTCGCTTTTCAGGGCTACAAAAGTACTTCTTTTTAAAAACAATGAGTTGTATTTACCGTGTACGCTCTAGACGGTCCAGTTGCTAGCAGAAAATAAAAATATTTCTCATGTTAGTCGTCGTGTTACTACCCGCTGTGTCTCGTTCGCCGCCATCGCAGGTTTCCTACTTCCTGTTGCGAGCCACGCCCACGGACTTGAATTTTGGCGGAAAATCCGCCTATTGACGTCGTCCGCGTCACATGACTGCGAAGTAATATTATCTAAAATGGTAAATTAGAGTTAAATAGTGTCAATGTAATGGCGCACTAATTAACTGGCACGTCACCCATACATGATGATGCGGGTTCGACACCGGACGCAGCAGTTTCTTATTTTCTCCCTTGTCTGTGTGTATATACCTTAATATTACTTTTACTGTTATCTTATTTAGGATAGCTTATCTCAGAGTTTATTTAGACCAGAAAAGTCTTTTAGTGCGCCTCTTTGGGCAACTGTGATGTCATTTTCTGCAAGTAGCAGTAATTTCATTTTTTACTAAAGAGGGGTTCAGTGAATGCGCATATGAAACTGGTGGGGTTCAGGACCACTGGACTAAACATATTGCAGTGAATTTAAAAGTCTAGTTCAATAAACTGTACCCAGATTATGTGTTTCCACAATAATTGATTTTTGTGTATATTTTGACATTGTTCTGTATCTAAACTATTCCAAAGATTCATTTTGCATACAGGCACACACAAAAACTTTCCAGTGTAGTTTCAATTTTGGAATTATAAAATCTCTGTAACTTCTCAATTTATAGACTCTCTCATTAAGAGATATTATTGTAGATTTATCTGAAATAAGTTGTTGAATGCTTTAAATAAAACAAGTGATTGTCCATGAAATCACAGAAAATGTTTATTTAACATCTTGGAGATAGATTACTCAATGTTTCCACGTACCCCCTGTAATGTGTTCACGTGGTTGGAACACTGGTGTACATGTGTACATGAGACTATGAATGCAACTTTTTTTTTTTTTTTTTTTTTTAATCCTTCAAAACAATCAGTGTTTAATTCATATTGTTGCGTTTGTTCAAGATGTCCGTCGTTGAGCAAGGAAAAGAAAGATGTGGAGGAATAGTTATTTTTTTATTTGCAAGATCTTGGGTTATTTTACGGGAGTCGGTACACAATGCACTTCAACAGATGAAAACAACAACATCAGACTCCAGATCAGAAGGTTTTATACTGTTCACAAGCAGGAATACGGAATAGAAGAAAAGGGAGGGGAAAAGAAGGAAAAACATACCCTCATAAGGCAGACATTTGTTCTGTTATCACCTGAACGTCTTGTTATCTACTGAATGTTTTGTATCTATGTGTCATGACGTTAATGAGCTGTGCCTTATGTGTAAGTTACCAGTTGCCGTGTCTTTGCTCTAATGGAGCAACTATGTTTGTATAAATTAACAAGAGTATTTACACATTGCTGTTGCTCCCTCTTCAGTACTGTTCTCACGTCCACTTGGATGTTCTCTTTCTCATCAGTCTCTCTCCTTCACTGTCGATGGCCTCGTAAAGCTGCTGATTGTTTTCTCCCATAGCATGGAGGTAGCCCAGATAACCGACACACAAGGTGATGGTAACCAGTCCAAAAGCCATCATTGGTCTATTCTGTTGGGGAAAGTGGGTTGAGGGGGTGCACAATAAAGACCAAATTGTAAAACATTATTTCAGCACTAATATTCACGCCTCAGATGTCAGGTTGTTGCGAGCATATTTGTGCATTGCTATGGCGTGCTCCAGCGACTAAATAGGATAGTCGTCCCATAGTACATGCATCGAGACTTGCTTCAGCCTGTGGATGGTTCTGCTATGAAATAGGACGATGCTATGAAATAGCTAAACGATCCACAGGCCCATGCCATGGCACTTGCCTAATAACTCTGCACACAGTCAAGAGTTTGCTTTTTTCAGTGGGCATTCCGAGCCCTGGATACACTCGGTAAATGTCGATCGAGGTGGTGGCTGGCGCCAAAACGGCCGAGCCCTTGCCATTCTAAAACAGCGCAAACGAAAAGGCTTTCTTCGGTTACAAACAGAAATGTTCGTACAATATCGGCGGGGCTTACGCGTCTCTTACGGGTTTGATGAAGAGTTCGGGGTTGACAGCTCTGAACAGTGTGGTTGTCTGTGCACGCCTCAATCCGGACGTCCCGTAGTCTCTTTCGATACACTTCTTTCCTTGACTGGCTCCTGTCATGTTCGCTGCTTACTAAATGCCGTGGGTAGTTGCTAGTGGATACTCCGTAGTCGTCGTTTCAACAAGACATGATCCGTTCGTCCGTCATAAGCTCGCTCGTTGAGTTCAAATCAGCAAAAACAAACAAAATGGCGACGAAACGACGTCGTTTCCGGCGCGACGTCGTTTCCGGCGCAACAAATTCAAATCAAATCAATTTTTATTTGCCAAGTTTGAGCATGCCAAACAAGGAATTTGACTCCGGTACATTTCGTTCTCTGTACAACATTTAGGTAGCTAACAACAGTCTGGACAACATGTGCAAAAATTGACAATTTTTCTCAAACATCCCCTGATCTTAAACTCCCAGGAGGGCAAGGAAAAACTCAAAACTCCTACTAGGGGAAATGAGAAACCTTGAGAAGAGACCACAGATGGGAGGACCCCTCTTCCAGGATGACCAGTCTGCAGTGGATGCAGAGAGGACACAGTACAAATAATATCGACAATTCAAAGATGAAGCGTCGAGAGCAGGATGCCTTCCACAACCAGCCCTCGGATCAGGCCTAGTTTCTCTGGACTGGACCCCCCCCCCCCCTCTCAGCTTCCAGTTTGCCTCTCTTCTTCCGCCACCCCAAGACGTCCCAATTGGTCTAGAAGTGTTAAATGCATTGCTGTAATCGAGAGTGGAGCAATGTGGGCGTCTGCTACGAAGCCATCCGTCGTCGTCACAATTATCTTTTCTAACAACGAAAAGAATAGGATAATCAAAACTATTCCCATACAACAAATGTGAACAAATATCCATTTGCAAAGATACTGCTGGCCAAATGTCATGTTTATAAATGTCGACACATTAACCAGAAACCTAATCTGTTCCGTGTAACTATTGGGCAATCCATGTTTGAGGTTTTCAATGAAAATTGCATTGACACGCCACATATTGTTTTATTTCATATTTTCGAAATGTATTGTTCACTCCAGTGGGTCACAAATTGTGAACTGGATCCTCATTATTGCTATTCAAATTCTCTATTCTTGCCCTGGGCAGCGATTAGCCTTCATAGAGAGTTACAGTACTTGTGCAGCTCAAACGCCTTGCCCTGCCCAAACATCAACACCTTGATCGGAAGATATGCAATTAGTATTCTCACAGGAAGCCATGCCACCATTGTCGCAGCAAGGCAAAGGCATGCCTTCTGCCAGTTTTTTTTCAAAATGCATAAGTTTGGCTTGTCCATTGGCCAGCGATTTCAGCAGGATCTGCTTTTCAGCCAGTCGGAGTTGGATGGCCGCACGAGCGTGAGCCGATAGATCGGGTTGCTGTAGCATGACACTGTCCTCCTGACGTACATAATGAGGAAGAATGTTCAAGGACATCCTGATGAGAACAAAATGTACTAGTATTTCATTTCACAACAATATACTAACCTCAGACGTAGTTTTATAGTTCCTGAGCAGCAGAGTAAGTCTGGTCTCCAGGAACGTCCACAATTTGATTTCATTCCCCCAGCTAACTGGAAATTCATGATTACTCAGGTTTAAGATCTTATTGACCGAGTCCCCCACAAGGTAGTCTTTCAGTTCTTCTGTAATAAAACAAAACCAGAAGTCCAAGTGTAAAAACACTATAGAGAAAAAAAAAAAAGGACGCAGCGACACATTTGATCTTATCGCACAGTGTGACCATGTCCATTTTGAGATCATTATCTATTCACTGCACGTGACTTGAGTGAAAACCAACTCTTTGTCAAATTGAAGATGAAAACAGATGAGTTGATCATGATGAAGTTCATAAAGTACTGTTTAAACCAGACCCCGGTGAAATTTCCCACGTTACTGTATGCTGTAGGTGTTACCCTCTGTCATGCAGAAGACTCTCAAAAAAGCCAGCAGCTGTGCTGAAACTGGGGATCCACTGGCGTGCAGAGCAAAGACACAAGACCTAGAAATCAGAGAGGAAACCACATTTCATCCCGTGTGACACAGGATGTGGAACTTAACGTGGGGTACCCCGAAGGGAACCCGAGCACACTGTAGGGTAGGTGGAAAAGTTTCCAAATGTATTTCCTATCATCTTTTGGCTCAGCTACACCAAAACAGCCACAGGTCAACCATCAAATCAGTCAAAGTGTCGCCAGTCGGATTCTAAAAAGTATGACTCTATTATTCTTGTTCGGTGATATTCAAAACATAAATGGCTGTTCTAAGGGGACTGACTCAAAAATGCACCGTTATTTTGTTGCAATGTCATATGAATATATTACAAAAGTAGTCATTCACTTACTTTCTATTTATTTCATACCTAATTGAGCGTTCAAATTTAGGAAAGAATCCTCCACCGATCTACATTCCAGCCCCAATAATGTTAAACCGACTCGTGCACCCCAAATGACTGCGGCGGCAAGATGTGCCGGTTAGACAACAACAATTGAAAAATAGAGCAAAAGAAAAAAAGCGTTGTACATACACTGGAAGGCCAGCACGTGCCAGCACCTCTGCTTTCATGGCGTAGAGTCTCTCACTTTTGCTGATGCCCAGCTTGATCTTCACCCGATCATGGACGTTGTCTTGAAAGAAGAAGCCGTTATGGACGAAAAAGTCGGCATTGGATCTGGTGCCATAAAAAATGTAAATCTGCAAAGACACGCCCACACACACGTTGAGACCGTTCGTTCTTCTTTGAACCAATCAGAGTTTAGATTTCAGCGTGACAACCGACTTTTTCCGTCCTCTACTATGTCCTCTGATTGGTTGAGCTTAAATGTGCACCAAAGATTGAGTTATAGTGAAGGGCGTGTGGGATGTGGTTAAGAGTTCACTTTCATTTCCACTTGAAAATGCTTAAAAAGGGTTGAAAAACACAAGCAAGTGTTTAACGATTCCATCAAATGTTTAAAAATACAATTATATCATAAAAATATTGACTACGCAATCCAGATTTTCACCTATCGCGGGGGGTAGGAACCTTTGAACCAATTATCAGCAATAAACGAGGGGTCGCTGTAAACAAACGAACCGAAAATCAATCAATCAATCAATCAATAAGGGCGCCCAAGTCTTGTCGACATCATAAACCTCTTTTACAAGAAGGGATAGGGCAAAAGGGGGAAGACATTGACATGCATTCCTAATTCCATCAAATAGTAGACCTGTGAAACTAATCATGATGATGTGCCTCGCCTGTACGTCAGTCCATTAAACATCATAGCAAACACTGAGTATATTAGGATGAGGATACTGGATTCCATGCAAAAGACTTCAATACATTCAACAGTGACTCCATGACTCCAAGTTCATCCCTCTTCACCTGCTCGTTCTCCTTGTAATTTGTCAGTGCCACACATTCGCAACGGTCATCCTCCAAATTGTAGCCAGTGGTGATCTGCAAATCATTAGAAACACCAAGAGAGTCAAAACCGCATGCAAACCAATATCAAGCTGTTTACAAGTAGGGAACGAGCAGCCCGCATTCCCTGAAGAATTGCAGACCCTTCATGACATTTGACATGTTCTAGCAGTCTGCTCTCGCGACTTTGTTCTTGTCTGCCGAGGGAACGGTATCAGTACCAGGATTAATAAGGTCACTGAAAGATATGTGCCATCGTAAAACTGAAAATGAGTCAGTGAGGGACCAAACACACAGTAGACTCAACAAAGAATTGGTTCACAACCGCCCCCTAGAAATATTCAAAGAAAGCTTCTTGGAAAAAAAAAAAACCTACAGTTTACCCCCCCCCCCCACACACACACAGGCACACACACACACACACACACACACACACACACACACACACACACACGCACACACTCAATTCGCTGGGTAAATGCTGGAGTTAAAAATAAAACGGTTCATTGTAGCCAGAAGAGTTATTAGATACAAATATGGGAGTCGGTCGGTGCAGGACGTTGAAGGCATTGTCAAAAAAAAAAAAATCCTGCCTAGTGATTCTAGTGTTAAAGCAGGAAATTATAATCCTACCAGACCATTTGTGTGGTTACACATGTCCCAAAGAGGAATGAGCGCTTGTGTGATTTGGCTGCCATCCTCAGTAGGGATCTGATTCTGACGGGTCATGACGGAAGACACTGCCCACCTGAGAAAGAAATGAGAAAAGGAGGATTTGAGTGATAACATACCTTGATTACTTACTAACCCTAACCCCCCCCCCAAAAAAAAGCCAGCGTATGATCATTTTATCAACTTTACTGCTCGCACACTGACCTGTAATCATCAAATGTGAAGCTGTCCTTCAAGGGGAGAACAGCGGCAGCAGGATGAGTCTGGAAATTATGGCAAAGGGTTCTATATACAATATATGTACGTTTGACACAAACAAATGAACATTGAACTATTGCGTCCTTTTAGTCTCGTATATGTCTTTTGGCAGCCCAAAATAATCCAATTGGAAAAAGACTCATTTAGCAGACTAACTTGACACTTTGCTCATGTGAGTGTTGTTCCTGTTCACTGCATGTTTTCAGCGTTATCCTCAACGTTTCCCTACCTGTAAAAGTTTGTAGAAGTAGGCATACTGGCGTGCTGTGTTCTTGAATTGGCTGAAGACATCCTGAATAGCTTGTGTGCCCAGAAGCAGCTGAACTTCTTCTGGCTGGTAATACAGCGGGGTACTGTAATCCTGGGGAAGACTGCGAATATACGGCAGCCACCTAGATGTAGGATTGGCGCGCTCGCAAAGCAGGTGGAGGGCGAGTGACACGTTGCCCATTGCCTTCAGAATTCGGTCCTGGCGTAGCAGAGGTCCTAAGACAATTCAATCCATTTGGACACTACTTTGACAATGTGGCACACATCAGCAGTAAGCACAGGAAGAAACCAAATGCTCTGGGTGATGTCATGCTAACATTTGGTTGGCTTCAATGAAGCTGGAAAATCCTTACCCAGGACGGAAGTTTGTGCTGATTCCAAGGTCATCATCATCTTCCTAGGAATGCATAAGAAGAGTTCTTCTGCCTGTACAGAGAACACAAGCCGCAGGAAAAAGTCAAGCAAAGTACAGTATCATCAACACCACACTCATTTTCACCTTGATGTCTTTCTTGGCTTGAAGACCATAGCCTTCTTTTCCAAAGTTGCCAATTTGGAGACCATCACAGGATGACCCGTTGGCTTTTGCCCAGGACACCAGATCTTGGAAATGCCTGTGTCTGCAACCCTCAAATACGACCGACATACCTGAAATAGGACACCAGATGTTGGAAATGCCTGTGTCTGCAACCCTCAAATACGACCCACGTACCAGAAATAGGACACTTTGAAATTTGACTGACATTTCCAATACTTATATAAAAATGTAAAATTACAAATAGGATGCTCTGAAATGGTTTCCCCATAGCCCCGTCCGTATGAAAAGGCTTTACTACATCCTAGTTAATTAGACGGTAGAGGACCGAGCCACTAACGGACACAGAGAGCGCGAGCGAAACAGACATTTCATTGGATTGTGACAGCAACAGGATTTACCACCACCATATACTTAGTTTCGCCCATGAGCAGCGATTCAACGTACGACTCGTTGTCATTGTTGCCATGATGTGGCAACATCACAGATGACAGTCCATCCCATCACATACACAGAAGTCAAATTACCCTTCTGTTTCTTGCGGATCTTCTCAACCAAGCTTTTGATTTGGATATATTCCTCCCACTCTTCACTGGCAGATGGGGATTCACTGCTGCACTCTGAAAACAAACAAACAAACAATCTGAAGAAAACAAACAAACAAACCACTACACTATTCAAACATGGACACCGCGGAGCATAGTCTTTCGGGTATCCACGCTGAGCCGCGTTCAAAATTAGTAGGCAGCGTTTCAGCACGCCCGTGACCTACTTTGCAGAAGTTCAACAATCAGATTCATCATCTCTTTGGGAGAAGGCAAAGCACTAGCTCCTGATCCAGACTTCTGAATCTTCACTCGACTTTTCTTTCCCATGGCGTTGGATGGACTGCAGCACTGAGGGTAAGGGAGGATAGGGTCGTGGGGTTGGAAATGAGGAAGGGGGGGGGGGGGGGGGGGGGGTTATTGTCAGTATTGTGTATTACTAATATTAGCCGACAACTTGTAAAATATGGGGCACAGTGCTCAAGGTGCACTTCCCAAAAACAAATGCACCGAGCTCCAAAATTTCCATCCGTCTCTTGGATGTTTGAAAATTGCCACACAGAATTGTTCGAGTCTACAGCAGGCCCACGAACCTCGTGAGGAAAAAGCGGTTCAGAAAACGGATGGATTGATCATAAAAGATTAAAGAATAGGAACGATATAGGTACTAGTTTGTGTATGGATAATTGTCATTTCTGCAACCAATCAGAAGAGGGCGTTGTGTTTCACAAATGTATTCACAAGTTGAACACAACTGGACAATTTCGATGTATTTGTGTGACAAATTTGTCAAATTCTGAAAGGAAGAATAAGAATGTCTAGGGTTCCCCTTGAAAACGAGATGCTGCATCTCATTGCGGTCACCCTTAATCAATCAATTGAAATATGACGACTGGATAAACATTGCCCCAATTGCCACAGTTATATGAGAGGCCAATTCATCTGGAAACCAGTTGAGTAACACCGCAACAAAACAATATTAGCACGCCAGCCACCGCCGTATCCAGGGGTCCGTGGGAAGTCTCCCTACAGCATATTGCGTGGCAATACGATTAGCATTAGTCATCAGTTTGTGGAGGCAAGGAGAACCCCATGCGATGTAAAGGGAGAGCGGAGGGAGGCGTACTTTATTGCCCCTACTTTCTATCTTTAGAAGCATGCTCATACTTGCTGTTAGCTTCTTGGCAAGTCATAAGTGACGGCGAGGTTACACGGCGTTCGAAAACTATGGATTACCTTTGCCAATAACTCTCAATTGGACGGAAGAACATGAGCATTTTTAAATAGGACATACCCTTCACGTGACGACAACCACGGTGTGGCTACTTATCCAACTTTTTTATTTTCTTATTATTGTTCTCGTTCTTCTGGAAAGCTTATTTCTTGCATTACTGCCATCTACCGGACTGGAGTATAGATCGGTCGGGAAGTACAAGCACAGATCTCCACCTTAATTGATTCCTTTTTAATAAACAGTGGTCGAACAAGCGCAACACATTCAAACGCGCATACAACATAAAACAGCGCTGACTTAATTGTATCGGTCCGCACAGTAAAATAGTTCCCAAGACTTCTGGGTGGAACAATATAACTATTGACAATTATAAGTCTTTACGAAAATCTATTTGGACCCCAACATCAAAAGACAAAACTAATAGAAATCGAATTGTTTTAAGGTTAGCGGTCAAAGTTTAAAAAAAAAAAAAAAGAGCGTGCGCGTGAGAGTAACTATGTATGTAGATAACAAAGGTGACTGCAGGAAAACTTTGGGTAATTTATACAAACATAGTACAATGTTGGGAATGGCTGAGCCAAGTAACTAGGTCAACATACACGGACGCGCACCATTATGAAGCCATTTTGTTTTAGTGTAGTTGCTGTAGTGTTAGTGACACAAGATGGCGACATTCTGCGCATTTGCGCTTAGGATGGTACTGGGTTGACAGCGAGTGTTTACGTCACCCATGGCAACGGATAATAACACAAACCCGGAAGCTTGCCGTAGGTTCTGGCGGACGGACGGCAAGATGGACATACATACACAGATAAGAGTTTTTATCAACGATATTGACTCATTCACATCTAAATGTATTGCAAAGGTAAAATCTATAGACATGAAGAATTAAAAGGTCCTCGTGAAATGGATATAATAAAAGGTGTTTCTTGTTGACAGTGTCTTTCCAAACATACGATTGAAGGTGATGGCTCGGCTGAGAAAGAGGGTCGGACATTGAAATCATGCGACTCGGTGCCACAAAGTTATGAAGTGGTTGGAACGAGTTCGTTTGTTTCAGAGGAGGTCAGACCATTTGTGTTGGAGGCATACGTTGTGAGTATTAACAAAGGCTCAACATGAAAAATAAAGTCACAAATCAAATAAGTGACTTAAAGATCAACTATCTATTGTGATTAGCAAGTGAGTAGGGAAAATGTTCTACAAAAGCTGATGGAATGTGACGTCATCATCTACAACATTACTGGGCATCCTGAGCAGGTAGACGAAGCCCGCTGGGCAGTTACAGGTAGGCGATATAGTCATAGCAATAATAATAATCATCATCATCATAAACAAGAAGTGTTTTCCATTTTGTCTTGTATATCTGCAGCCCTCCATGATAATAAAAGACATTTTAAACGACCAAAAATGTTTATCCTCATCTCTACAGTAATGACTTGGGCATGCAGTGAGCCAATCAGTTCTGTAAGTATTTTGGAAGGATTTATTGCGTCTGCTGTCCACGCAGATTTGAGGAACCGAGACGTAGAGGTGCTACAGAGAGGTCTATAGTTGCTTCTTCTTTTTTCTCCAGTACATAATATATCCCCCCCCAACATTGTTTTGGATTTTTTCATGGGAGGAAAGCAAAGAAGCCAGAGAATATTCACACAAGCACTGGGAGATGATGCAAATGTCAATGTGTTTGCCCATCCCTGTGTGCTCTATATGTTGCCTTCAGCATTTCACATAGTAACCTCCTTCTTTTTTTTTTAATTCTGTCAAAGGATGAGCTGGAGCTCCCTTTTACTGATGATGATTTTAGAAGAAGAATACCCCATCCAAACTTTAAAAAGCACCTGGAGCTGGAGAAATTGGTTGCCAAAATGGGCAAGATGGTATGTTTCAGAGCGACTCTGCATTGAAGTTCTACGGACACAATTGTAGATAGATAAGATACTATTTTAATCCCCGCCTGGGGGGAAATTCAGGAGCCAGCAGTTAGATACAGAATCACAAGGATAGATAAACAGATAGACAACATAGCTTAATATGAATGAATAACAAATAGACCAATAATAAATAAGTAGATGAACGATGAATGGAGAAACAATAAACAGAGTCAGGGCCCCCTCTTCGAAAGGGTTTCATCTTGGTTCATAGCTTTTGATAGCATTGAGCTAGTAGACTTTTTATATCCATTGGAGGACCTTTGCATACTCACGCATTCATTATTGCTCACAACTTTTCATTTCATTTTTTGTATCTGAGCTGTTTGGTTACATTTGGCACTTCTAGCAAAAATCTGTTACTGCTTCTAGGACAGACCATTGTTTTCCACATATGTTGTGGTGTCAGGACTTCAGTATGGAATGGGAGAGCAGGTCTTCCATCTATTTTTCAAGGTGAGTGCTCACAACATATTCTGCTTATTCTGGCACACAACGTGGTTGCCTTCCTTGCTAAATAAATATACATGTCATCACTTATGTAGCCTTGAGGCTTCTCACGTCCTCTTCCTCCCCCCATATTACGTTACGCGTACGGGATGGCGATGGACACGCGTGGAAAGAGGAACACCACGCGGTGACACTGTTACTGCGCTGCAGCCCTTTATTTGACTTCACACTCTTTTCTTAGCTTGTTACACCCGTCCGTCTCTTATTTACACACACTTAGAGCGCACATTCTCCATTTTCTGGGCATTGTCAGCAGCGGCGCTTCTTCACTGAATTACTCCCTGGTCAAAACGACTTTGGTGCAATTCCATATGAAGCAAGATTCTGAATGACTGTTTGTGATGGCTTCAAACTTTTTAATCCCAACCATTTATTTCTGGATTTATAGATGTCATGGCTGGGACAAGAAAATGAAATAGCAGTCTTTGGAGAGGGCAACAACATTGTTCCCACCATTCACGTCAGTGACCTTGCAAGGTTGGCCACAACAGCAATACTCGATTCAGTGTTTTCTGTAAATAATCATATATATCTATTAATGAATAGAGGTGTCCAATTATTCCCTTCACCATACATTGGATATTTGACTGCTGTAATCAATCACAGTGGGTGGGCTCTTCTGGTTGCCTGAAACAGCTCAATTGTTCATGCTCCATATCAGAGGCAAGCCTTGTAAACTAAACAAGAACGTTTCATTTTCACAAAACACGCAATTTCAAAAAAAGTATCACCTTTTTTTAACCTCAACGTACTTGCTACCATACTGGCGCCATCACCAATACCAAAATCTCAGGTTTGGCACAGCTCTAGTACTATGCTTTTAACTGTCCTTTTCGTTTCTTCTCATGATAGTGTTATTGAAAAAATAATTGAGATCCAGCCGAAGCCTTATTACTTGGTCGCTGTGGACTATTCCAACAACACCATGGAGGACATTGTCAAGGTATGTATGTTACGTATTGTCAATGTCAGGAACAATGCTCATACTGTCAAAATGGCAACCACATATTTTCCAACACATCAACGAACATTGTCGCTCTTGCTATCGCACAGATTGACTGGCTCTGAGTACAACATGCAATGCACTTACTTTGTCACTTCAGGGAATATTACAAGTCATGCCATTTGCTGCGCTGCGCTGTGGTCTCTCTGCGGTGCGGTGCGGTGCGGTGCGGTGCGGCGCGGCACCTTCAACCTGATTTTCCCCACTTCTTTGCCCCAACTTAAAAAAAGGGCCTCGGTCCTTAGAACAACTCAGATCTTCCTCTTTTTCTTTTTGCAGCCTAGTGCCTAGTTGATGACCTTAAACAAAGAAAACATTGCATTATTTTCAGTTATTGAACTAAGTTCAGTAATTGCATACCAGGAAAATATGAAGCACAACTAACTAAGTAAATAAGATTCAAGATTTTTTTTTTTTTGGGTCACAACTTAACTGAAACAGAAGCATATGCCAAACATAAACATCCACTTTGCCTTTGTGAATACTTCAAACTGATTGAGCCGCTCAAAGTTCAGATAAACACAACTCGTAGCTCAAACAAACGACGCTTTCACCGAACTTGAAACAATAGCATGCATGACGAGTCCCTTTCCTACCGGTTGCGTGTGACTAGGAATTGAGGAATCTCGGGGTTGTGTTTTTTTTTTTTCTTTGTCGTCGTGCACATGCTTGGCCGTCGTGCGCACGCTTCACCGTCGTGCACATGCTTCGGAAGGGCACGGATGCTAAATGACATTTCATTTTGTTTTGTTTTGTTTTCCACCAGTCCATTGCCTGTGCGCTCGGATCGGGGAAGATCCAGAGGAAGCCATTTGAAGAGGCCTTCCTAAAACAGGACTTCGGTGTAGGTTGCAGTATGTCGTTCACTTCAAAGGCCAATAGAAAGCTGACCATTTTTAATATAGCGTGCGCATTTCAAGAAATCCAAATTCTCCTTTCACAGTTTCTTCTCTGTCTTATTCTTAAAAGATCATGGATATTGATTTATTGCGCGTCAACCTTTGCATGGAAGGTGTCCATCTCAAGGAACTGTTCACTGTCCACTGGTTGTGTGAGTTTGGTCTT
This sequence comes from Syngnathus acus, assembly GCF_901709675.1. Classification (NCBI taxonomy): domain Eukaryota; kingdom Metazoa; phylum Chordata; class Actinopteri; order Syngnathiformes; family Syngnathidae; genus Syngnathus; species Syngnathus acus. The sequence continues at coordinate 10,979,203 of NC_051106.1, read as the reverse complement.
GTGGAGAACATCGAACTGGTGGTGGAAGAGTACCGCCAGAGCAGGGGACTGCTGGTATGTACTGAATAGACAAAGAACAACAGTTGCACGCACATACATACTGTTACTACTGTCAACATCCAACTCCTGCTGCATCCATGTACTACAGCTGTAACACTTGGCAGCTCTGGAGCATATTTTTCAGCCCATTAGGTGCATGCCAAATCTCAACTTCCAGACCATTGTACATTTCATTGTCACACTACTTTTGCCAATGACTTGAAATGTTTCAATCTCTTGTGCACTCCGTCTAGCCCATTCGTATGTGTGTTCTGGGTCCTCCTGCAGTGGGGAAAAGCAGAGTGTCTCAACAAATATGTGACCACTACAAACTCCACCACATCAGGCTGAAGGAGACAATCTCCGAGACTGTCTCACACCTGGTTACAACTCCATTTTGTATTTTATTTTTTTGCCCATTCATGCAGGGAAAAGTGACATATTACCTAGATGGCAATATCACATGTTGAAATGTAGTCCTGTCCTGATCCAGGAATTTATGATTAGGAATACTCCTTCAGACCTAGACAATGGGGAATCAACATCAGCAACAGAAGCCCAGGAGCTGCTGAACATTTTCAAGGAGAACATGGAACAGAACGGAGGTACGACGGGCGGGGGCGTAAACTTGAATGCACCACAATCACCGCACTGAACAAGCCACAAATAAAGATGGAACAAGAAGATGTTTGAAGAGGTAATGGTCTTCCCTGGGAGTCGAATTGGATATTCGACTGCGACTGACTAACCTGATTGGCTAAAGGTAGCCAAGGGAGCTGAACATTTGGTGCATTCCCAAGCGCTTATGCCGAGACTCAAGCTTTGCCTCAAGTGTGTTTGATTCATACTCGTTTATTCCAACTTGGATTTTGAAAATCATATGCTTCAAATTTGATGTTTTGTAACATCGATCGTTGCCATTTAGGTGTTTTAGATGACCAGCTGTTGGTGAAGGTGATGACAGATAAACTCATGTCCAACCCCTGCAAAAACCAGGGCTTTGTACTCGATGGATTTCCAAAGACGTATGAGCAAGCCAAAGGGTTTTTCCACGGTAACTAAATCCAAGATCATAATCACATATACAGTAAGATGCCCATAGCATGCGCGCTCACAATCATACATGCACACAATCCATAAAACATGTGTCTGTGTTTCTTTTTTTTTAGTTGATGAGCATGAATCAGACGAGAGAGCATCTTTGACTTCCTTATACAACAAGAAGATAATGCCAGGTTCGACCGCCAACAAGTAGTTATTCAAGTGGAAAAATAGGGTAACATGTCATTAAAGGGAACGAGCACAATATTGGCACCTATATGATTGGACTGTATTAAAAATAATGTCAGTACTACAATTCTCCCCTGAAAGAAAAGTCGATATTTTGGGACAGAGTGGCGGTGGACTTACTCACGCCCATGTTTTGGATGGACTCTGCTTGATTGACACAGCTGCCTTTTCTTTGCCTTTGCTCTGTGTGTCTCTTGCAGAGTTTGTTTTGTGCCTCGATGCATCAGATTCCTTTTTGAAAGATCGAGTGATTAACCTCTCTGAGAAGTTGGTCCAGGAACACAAATATGAGCAAGAGCATTTCCTGCAAATTTTAGCCAAATACAGAGAGAAAAACATGGAAGAAGATAGTGTTGTCACTTACTTTGAGGAGTTGGACATCAAGCCTTTTTTAATTGGTAACAGCCTTTCTGAAACCCTTGCACAAGGTCTTGGCTTTTTCACTGGTGATCCTCCATATGCATCTCGGTTGTCATCATAAAAATAGATTTTAAGTAGTGTTTATGTACAAAGCATAGCAGAGTAGAGCACAGTAGAGCATAGCGTAGCTTAGCATAGCATGAGCGCTGCTTTCGACACAGTGGACCTCTCACGTGCTGTCCACAAATGCTTCACATCATACCGCACAGACGGGACTTTTTTCCTCCACAAGATTTCCTAGTGATTTCTTTGATCCATTCTTTGTTCATCTTTACAGAAATTACCAGCGTCAATTCACCTGACAACCAATTGCTGTTGCATCAAATCTGCGAAAGAGTGGGCCAACCCAGAAACTACAAGCAGAGAAATCACAAGGTACAGGATGGGGAAACTGAGCTGATAGAGACGCTTGAGAAACTAAGGAGGGAGCAAAAGCAGAGGGACGAAGCCAGACAGAGATCTGCACATTGGCAGCTGTGGGTACGAAGCTTTCTTCTATCATTCAATCTGGAATTCCTCTCGTTTGCTTGAGATGATTTGAACTGGGTGGGGGGGAAAAAAAAAAAAAAAACTCACCAGTTTTTATCAACTGGGCATATACAATTACAAATAGCTCGATCATGGTTTGTAACAGACACAAAGCCCTGGGTATCCATCCGTCCAACCAGTCCCAAACGTGTGTGTGTCTGTGTGTGTGTATGCGTGCGTGCGTTTGAAAGTCTAACACTTTAAAGGAGAAGAGGCAACGGGAAGTGCAGCAATTGGAGGTTCTATCGGTGCCAATGAAGACCTACTTGATAGAGCACGTCATAAGCACTCTGTCTCAAGGCTTGATTGCATGTGGCTCAGCATGGCCAGAGGACCCAATAGACTTCCTGGTAATGATGTGAGATTGAGATTTTGCCTTGAAATTTCCTTGAATTTTATTCTGTGTCGTTTCAGGCAGAGTATCTGATCAAGAATAACCCCTGACACATTTTTGGATCACAGAAGTCCGCATCCTTCGTTGGCTGTAACTGAGAGCGTGCAGGAGTGACTTCATTACCTTCAGATTTTCAGGGCTTTTCTCTTGAAATGATTCCCATCAAATGCAATTTTATATTGATCTGGAATTGGATATCTGCCGACCATTGACGCAAGATTGTTTTGAACTCCTAGTCGCTGCAGATTTTGACTGTACAGTACAGGAGGTTTTGAAGGCGATGCCAATTCACGTCACGTGCTCTGCCAAATAGGGCTTGCCTTTCCTGTGTGTGAAATACAAGAAAATCAATCTTGAAAATCAGCAGATAACTGAAACAATTCAAACTAGTTAGTAGTAGGGTAGTTCAACTAACCTACAGGAGAAAACCACAGTCATCATATAATTAAGGAGATTCAGTAAATAATATGGAGTCCATGACATTGGTGGTGCATTCAGTAAACAATGTGTATTCATCAAATAAACAAATATGCTATCAGTAACAGTGCATTTTAAATGCTACGAGCTCTAAATAGTTTTTTTCCTCTCTTACCGGTGATTGAATGGTCAACGAAGACTGACGGCAGACAGACTTCACCACACGTTGAAAAACGAGGCCATCACTAGAATTGAATCATTTTCCGATATTGTTACGATCAAATGCCGTTATTTTCATCATATTTTATTCAAACGAGTGCGTCAAATGTAGTTCGTTTTGAGCCAATATAATAGCATATTGAAATGGGGAGCCGACTATTCACCATTTTGATTTCTTCACGTGTCCATTCGATGCGCCACAAGTGTGAATTAAGGCAGCCATAGAAATTCAAACACGTCATGGTGAAAATATTGAACAGGCAGCGGCTCCGGACCGCGCCGAGTGCCCTCAATTGCTTGACGAGTTCGCGGGCCGGCGTTCGAGCGGCCTGCGTTCCTCGCGTCTCGGGCGGGCCTGCCCTACCTCTGCAGTCTAATCGTCCAAATTAAGACAGCGATTGATTGTGCTATGCTCGAAATTAGCCTGAAAAAAGAAAACGAAAAGAAAGAAGAGAAAAGGCTTGACATCAAAGTTCTGTTAAATTATTCATTTCATTGACTAGAGAAAATGTGTTCATCCTCCATTTTAAATTGAAGAAATTTAACGAAGGGTTTTACGGTGAAATATTTAGGCGACTCATTTTGAACTGAAAAAAAGGGCTTTACATGTTCTTACGGCAAATGTGCTTCATTTAACGGTATGCTGCTTAAGATGAAAACGTAAATTTACGGCATATTCCGTGATATCACTCGACATTTTGATGATGATGATGATATTGTATCAAGTTTCAGGGGGGAAAAAAATCACGTTTAATAAAATACACTTGTGCATTTTTTTTCTTAAAGAAATACGCATATGAAATGAAAAATCATTACAGTTGCATGATCATGACATTCTTTGTGAAATGTGTTATCATCCTCGAAATAAATGTGACTCAGCTATAACAAAACACATTTCACAAAGAATGTCACATTTATAATAATATAATTATATATATATATATACGTATATATACGTATATATATATATATATATACATATAATGTGACATTCTTTGTGAAAACACACACACACACACACACACACACACACACACACAAAGTCCCCTACACCTAACACTTAAATTTGGAATAGTTGGATACATTTTCAAACGCTAACAATTAAAATATGCTTTGCCCTCGTGTCTCGCCTATTATAGCGATAATCGATTCAAATCGATTTTATATTGTATTTTCTTATTTGCGTGTTAAGTCGAATATAAACTATTTGTACGAATTTCAGTGCATGCGTTACCTAATGTTACAATCGACCCATTTATTTTTTTAAATTTTGTTTTATGAATAATACCAGCGATTTGCTCACGTTTCCTTCAATACTTTTTTCTAAATAGAACCAAATATAATTAATCAGCGCACTTTGCTTTTAGTACAAACTGTGACAATGAATCTATTGTATCTAAATAATGATGAATTATAAGTTGATTTTTTTTTTTAAACGCCACAGGCTAATAGAGGAAAGGTTTAACGTGACGCTTGTTGAATTTACTACGTTTTTTTTACACTTTTCTTTTAGGGTACCCGCGCGGGAGGGAACCCTTGTCACAGCATGATTTTATATTCCAACATCCATACTTTTGCCCCCCGCCCTCCCGCTTGTAGGCGAATTGGCGCATATTCCAACTGAGCGAACAGGCCGCCGCCGGCGCCGCACGGGTACGGACACGTGCAAGCCAGTAACAATTGACACTCACATGCATTCACACCTACGGGGTAGTCTTTAATCGTCCCAACATTCATGATGTTGAAAATGTGCACGGAAGGAAGCACAATGAGGACAGAATCCACGAAGTGCTCTTGCTCCGTGTCAACCAAACGTGATCAATTTAGGCGATCATTCTAATTCTTGCAGAAATCCGTCACTGAACCTAACTGATAAAATGCCGTGTATACATGGAGTGGGAATCACTTTCATCTTTAATCAATATATTGGGGTGAAAATGTTCAGTCTCCGGTTTAACCTGTTTTCAAATGGAAAAGAAATTCCTATAAATATGGCTGGCAAGCAACGTACAGTACATAATTATTAAATCAGCCATGTGGTTTATGTTTTAATGTTCAGTCGTGAGTATATGGATTATTTTTAATTGACTTTTCTTTTTTAAATAAATATTCTATTCCGCATAATCCACATTGTAAAGCTGTTCGCAGCGCATTAACACAACTCCACATTTCCATTCTCGCTACGTTGGCAACTGACAGGTATACGTCATATTACAACATGAATACAAAGGTGTCGCGTGTGGCACGGTGAGTGACATCAACTCAAGTGTCTTGATTCTCTTAACATTCAAATTAAATTAGATATAAATAGACAATGCAACTAGGATATATGTACACCTGTGCAACACAAGTCATTCACCACTGATCCAAGCAAACGTGCACGCGTTTCGATCGTTTAACTCAGTCCGAGTCCACTTCACTTTTGCTCTCCTCAGTTTTCTCCGCGGACGTTTTTTTTGTTTTGTTCCATTTCGGAGTATTCTCCGATTCCTCCGATGACGACCTTTTTTGCCGCCTCCATTTGGCCCGTCTGTTTTTGAACCAAACCTGCGGTAAGAAACCACAAATGTAATCTTTTATATATATATATATATATATATATATATATATATATATATATATATATATATATATATATATATATATATATATATATACACACATCAAAGTCAAAGTCTGCTTTATTGTCAATTTCTTCACATGCCAAGACACACAAAGAAATCGAAATTACGTTCCTACTATCCCACGGTGACAAGACAGTACACAATATACATACAAGTAAACAAAAAAAACAAGAAGGCACAAACAATGAATAAATAAGAGTGATGAATAAATAATGAATAAACAAATAACATAATAGATAGATAGATAGATTGATATATAACCTTATTAGCAGTATAAAATCATTTTCAATTCGTACATTAATATTTTTGCTTTGTATTTATATATATATAAATAAAAAAAAGGACTTAAATTGGCCAAGTAGACACAAGATCCATTGTGAGGTTAGGCAAATCAGCATGGGTCTTAACTGCACAGATTCATTCAGTATGTGTACTTCGACTCGACTTTATCATATTACCAGTGTTATTTTTTACATTCGATAATTCATCCTGCTGTATCTTTCTGATATTCAAGATATTCCCCCCCAAAAATTGTCACTTCAGACTGCTGCTTTAGAACCTAACTACGTCGCAAAACTTAAGCTTGGGCAAAATAAACGTTTTATGCAATCGGCATTGTATGTATTAATTGAATTTGTTGTTTTTATCCATCCATTCATCCATCAATTTTGTGGGTTATTCTTTTCAATAAAAGCACATTTGATAAACGCAAACATTGAAGCGCTATAAGCGTAAATCGTTTCCATTCGCAGATAACTTTGCAAATCACAATGTACGCGCAGTAATAACTGTACTCGTGCAAATAGAAGGGGGGGGGGGGGGGGGAGGGATTGTTCTGACCTCGACCTTCTCCTCCCGTAGGTGAACCTTACGAGCGAGTTGTTCCCGGGTGCCAACGTCGGGGTACTTGGTCTCTTGGAAGAGGCCCTCCAGAGCCTCCAGCTGCTCGTCGGTGAAGATGGTTCGGTGCCGTCGCTTCCTGCGGCAGTGCAGCTGGTTGAGGAGTTGCAGCTCACTCCGCGAAAAGTTGCCCATATTCACGTAGGACATCATATGATGCGGCACGGAGGAGACCAACACCGAACCCGGACTGTCATAGCCTGCGAGATAAACGGACACGCACGCGTCAAAATGGGAAAACACACACGCGCGCGCGCGCACGCACACACACACACGCACACACGTCGCTGTATGCGGAGAGTCTGCTCGATTTATATTTATATTGTATGCTATTTATATTGTATGGTATTTGTATAGTTTATATTGAAGGAGGCAAACAAAACACGCAGTCACTACTATAGAGACGTCACACTCACACACTTAATTTTCACACTAAGCAGTTGTAAGCACTTTTCACAAATCTATTAGGCTGAGTCGGTGACATTTACCATGCATGCGTCAGACCTTCTCAATTCGAAATTTCTGGCAATTTCCGGCAAAAACTCGATAACTCGATGTCTTGTGCTTTAAACGCACGCACACATCGTCAATAAATATCTACATGGTGATTGTAAACAATTCATTTGGACATGTCCGTTGCGTGCGCGAATGAGATTGCGTCCTTGTGCATCCGAGGTACAATATGACGTAGTCAGCAATCCAAACAAAATGGCTTTCAAGTATCATTTGAATCACGAAATTTGCTCGCGTAGAAATATATTTACATATATATATTTACCTGGCGTGATGCAAGGGCATTGCTGTGGGCTGAGGCTGTGCACGGCGGCGGCGGCGGCACCACAACAAGGGAGTCCTCCGGTGCCTTGAACTTGTAGCTGTCCGTAGTAATAGCCGTTATATCCGACTCTGGTTCCGTTCACAGACGGAACTCCGGGGCCTGGGAGGCCACACGCGGCGGTGTACAATCCGTTGTAGTCTGAATAAACAGAGTCGCTCAGCCCCCCAGGCAACACGACCGGACCGCCCCGGTGGAGAAGCAGCGGCTCCTTGCAGCTCGGTCGTCCGGACAGTATACTGTCGATGCTGAACATCCCGGCGGGCATCGCTCCGGCCGAGCAGGGCAGGGGTTGCTGCTGCTGCTACTGAAGGAGAGGGGAACGAAAAGTCAAATAGTAGGCACCAGGCTGGAAAAAAAAAAAAACCAAACCAAACAGAAAAAAACCCAAAAACCAACTAAAAGTGCGCCATTGTGACTCTGGAAGCAACTCTTCTGCTTGCATTCGCGAGGCACCGTGATCGAAAGAAAGCAGACTGTTGTTTTGAATGGGGCCGGTGAGAAGGGCAGCAGAGTTTATATCGTAGTGACGTCACGAATTAGCGCCACAAGCTGTGGAGTGGGAACCGTCTGTGTATTGACAAGTCATTGAATTAATAATTATCCCCGTGCTTTGCATATTTTTGCAAAGCGCAATTGTAAACACGTATTGCGTCATTTCTCCTGGAAGACAATTATACTGGAACGCAATCGAAAATGGAAATCATGTTGCTTTTAGAAAGATTCAGGACCTCTCTACATTCATTGGAATTGACTCCATTTGATATGCGAGTCAATGTTTTTAGAAGAAACTGTGGTTATTCGACGAGATGTCCTCAGCAATATTGTCAAAAATGTTTTTGTCAAAACTCTAATTAGACTCCATGTTTTCGTTTTGATTCCACTATAGCAATTCTGGGGGCGGGGAGATACGTAGTAGTTCCTGGTCATGCTCGGTCAGGTAAACAGTAGCCTTTATGTGTTCATCAAAAATCCATAGATTTCAAAGAATTAGGCGACCCCTCGGCTACAAGATAAAGCAACCTATTTGCTTCTTTTCATGGTCAGCTCTATGAGAAGGTAGGTATCTTCCCGCCCTCCTCCCCCTTCTCTGCAGGGAGCCTATCAGAGCATTTCCTCCTAACAGCAGGCAGCTCATCTACTACGCAGGTCAACAAAGCACAACATTTCTGCTCATTATCGCCTCTATTCAGTTGAAATAAAGACAGCTCCCCAATCAACATAAATGGAGTGTTGCTTGTGTACGTAGGAACGTGGATTCTCACTTCTGTCTTACGCGCTCTTAACACACTACGCGTTGGCAGACAATGTGAGGATTCAAACAGTCCCCGAATTGGGATGTTTGTTGGTCGCCCCACGGAGAAAAAAGTGTCTGGCCGTATGGTGGAAAAAAACTGCTTCGACACAACTCCAAAACCATCGCCTCTATTCAATTGGAGCAAAGACGGATCTTATTTGGCCTATTCAATATATACTGTAGTTTGTGTGCGCGCAGGAACGTGGATTCTCAGTTCTCTATGACGAGGTCTAAACAAACACTACAGGCATGTGGTCAGATCTGGCTGGTTGTACATGTGTGACAATGACAATAAAGATCTATTCTATTCTATTCTAGAACGAAGCAGAGCAGGCAAACAAGCGGGAAGCAAGTAGGCGTATGATCAGGTCAACGGGGATCAGAGCAAGAACGCAACGGAACGGAAAGGAACAGGACGGGACGGGTGGCAGGCCATTGAGCAAAGCGGCCAGGAGTGACGGCTGGCGGTGCAGGGTTTAAGTAGCGGTCTTGGTGAGCAGGTCTGATGAACAATCAATCACTGCCAGGCGTGGCTGAGATGGTCATAGGACGCGAGGGCCTGGAGCAGAGACACAAGAAAGGAGCTGATCGGGGTGCGAAAACAAAAGTGTGAGCGGGGGGGGGTGAAAGGAGCTGGCCATGGTGCTGATGCAAAAACAAACAAAAAACAACAACCCCATTTGCCATAGCAAAATAGCATTTAACTGCCAACAGCAGGAAAAAGTATGTAGAAAGCCGTCAGTATTCAGTCATATCTATATTTGCATGTATTTAAGCAGGCACGCAAATACCTTTAGTCAGCCAACATCAAAGCAATCAATATGCAGCATTAGATAGCACAGAGCTTTAGAAATACATTGAATTGAGGAGGGGGGGCGAACGCAGAAATACATTGAATTGCATTCGTAAGACATTTTGTGGCCAGTTAGTTGATTTTTTGAAATGATTTCTGCAAAATCTCTTTACTGCAATAGAAAGGCGCACGACAGAAAGGGCGCAAAGCTACATTCGATTTTTTTCAGGCTGGGAATACCTGCTCGCTCTCGTCTCTGCGCCCTCCCCCGCCTCGCCACTTCAGCCTTCGCCCCCCCAACACAAAATACACGGTTCCTTTGTGGAACCTACTTAAGATATTTTGGTTGGGTGTTAATGTGCTGTCATGCAGCTGAAATGGCCCAGCTGGTTTCTCTTAGTGTTCATCAATCATTCATTTTACTCGGCATCCATCAGGCAATCCTGGTAATTACTGATTACAGGTCACGGGTTAGGATGGAGGAAACGCACTCGTACATTGCCTGCCTGCCTGCCGTCTGACCATGTGTCGTGCCGTGAATCAGAAACACATTCATACATGACTGGAACGTGCCATGTTTTCACATCAAATTTGCAATCCATTGGAATGAGCCAAACCTGTGGGTGGCTGGACGGATGATAGCGAGCTGGGAACTTTCATGGAACTATCACGCAAAAATGACAGCAGCTTTTACAGAAAATGTGTACTGATTTGACCACTGCACAGTTATTCATGTGATATTGACGATCATTTCAAGTTTTTAGCCAGCGACCAAATTCACGTGAAAATGAGACCATCTTGAACGAGAATCACCACTGTTCATCTGCGTTATACTTAGTACTAAAAGCGACCTAGCTTTCACTCGAAGTCTTTCCATTTTAAAGTGTGTGTGTGTGTGTGTGCGTAACTGCGTATATGTATATATATATATATATATATATAAGCGCTGTGTATGTATTTATGTATGTATGTATGTATGTGTGTGTACAGGGTGCCTTGCGTACCTTGAGAGGTCTGATGGATACCAAGTGTGATGGCACACTACCAAGACCCAGGGCAGCAGAGGAAGTGGAGCATAGATTAGCCCTGAAACAGAACCAGATTGTTGAGCACTGGGAGGTATTACCCGGACGGCTGGCCGGCCGGCCGGCCGGCCAGCCAGCCATGCAGCCAGCACCTGGCCAGGATAGGTCCCACCCTTATGTGAAACTCAATCTAAAAACTTAACTCTGTTAATAGTAGCTGCGTGGGGTTCTCATTTAATCCAATACAGGTGCAAAAAGAGCATAACCAATCCACAACAAGTACAAATATGTCTGCTTCTCTGTGTATTTTCACCATAACCAATAGTATTGCCGCAATACCCGTTAGTCTAGTGACATGAAAAGCACGCATGAAAAAGTCCTTTTTAGTACATGCATATTCTACTCATTTGTGATTTATTGTCAAAACAGACACACACACACACACACACACACACACATCCGATGGATGGGAATGTAGATCCGTGTCAGACCAAGCCAGGGTTAGAGGCACATAGCAGAGTGACATGAGAAAATGAACGTGATGGCTTTAACCCTCACCAATTCAGAGCTCATATGACAACGGTACCATTGTGTATTACGACTTGAACAGAAAAGTCATTCTTAATATCTACTGATGACAGAGAGGAATTAGTTGCAAATCCTTCCATATCAGCCATTCCAAGCACTTTTAATCCTACCTTTAGAAGGCCTGTCAAAAACACTCCAGCATATTCAGTCAACATGCGCTGCACATCCAATGCACCATCCTACTCACGTGGCCTTTGGTCGCCGCACTAAGCAATCGCTAGCAACCATGCACAATCAAGCCACAATGACACAAGTACATTTCACAACTAGGCATGTGGTGGAGCTTGAAATGATCCATGAAATAATATGGAACGCTTGGGCCCAAAAATGTGAAATTAGTCCAAATCTTTGACTTGTATTCGGTCACAACGTGTCGGCGCTCGGGAGAGTCGCGCGTCTCCCTGCTCCCGGCCCGTGACGCACATTGCTATCGTTAACCGTATTGCCAGTTGAAATGTTAAACAGACATTTGTATTTAGTTGATGCTATAAATTCAGCTAGTTGGGGAGGGTACGTGCTATTTCCAATCAGAGTGCAGGCTAAAAGGTAACGAATGGGCTCTGGCTTCCAGTTTGCAACGACAATGAAAAGAAAGTCTGACATTTCCGACATGAAATAGGATTCATTTTCGACAATGAAATTGGAAAGATTACACACAGTTCATTGGCGCGGACTCCTATCAGCAAGGGATTTGGAACGTGAATATGTGTGTCAAGGTGTTTCTGGACAAATTCCAGCTGAACCAAAGTCCGGAATTTACCAGGTCACTCCTTGAGTCATGGGCATTTTTGCAACCAATTTTTGCCTCTGCCTCGCTCTCCTCTTTGCAGTTTCTCATAGGCAGCTTGTCGCAGAGCAGATTGAACCCAGCTGAGAATGTTGGTCTGCATCAGCAGCACACTATCCTAGGGGAATATGCAGGAACCACGAGGCCCGCCTGCCCCCTGAAAAGTGCCATGCACCCAGGCAGACATCCAGGTGGATTGACTTGGGAGATGAATATGGAATGGTTCGAAATGATCAATTCAACCATTGAGCTTGCCACTACGCCAACAACCATTATTTAGTCATGCATCAATGGACGGTAAATGACAGGTGTTCGACTGGTCCTGTTTTTAGAACCATGGGAGTGTGGCTTGGGAATCACAGGTGTGTGTGTGTGTGTGTGTGTGTGTGTGTGTGTGTGTGTGTGTGTGTGTGTGTGTGTGTGTGTGTGTGGAGCAGAGGGATATTATGTTTGGCTGCTCACCCAAAAATGGCGTTTGCACGATTTAACGCTATTTCACCTTACTCCCTCCCTCCCTCCCGTTGAAGCCCCGAGCGAGCGAGCGAGCGAGCGACCACGAGCGAGCAGGCAGGCAGCCTTGCTCTTGTCAGAATAGCTCACACGGGGAGCAGACCTCCACTTGTTTGAGTGCTGTGTAAATACAAGGCGGCTCTGACAGACAACCAAAGTCAAAATGGTTTACACAAGGTCATTGTTGTTAAAAAGCAGAACTTAGTACTCACATGTTATTACCACCGCCTCGCCTGTCACTTGGATAATTGGAAAAACACAGGGGTGTGATGTAATCCTCCCTCCAGTACACAAATATACAAGCGCCACAGTACAAGGACCAGGACAATCAAATACATACAAAAACATGGTCAAGCACTTTCTTCTATTGAGCTCGTACAGTATGGAGCAGATCATAATGCAGCTTTTTTTTTTTACTTAGTGTCGTTGAGGCCGCTTGCACTTGCAGTACATGTAGTCAATATGACACACGGGGATCACTATTCACAATGTGTGCAACTTTGCTTTCAACTGTTTTTGTCTGAATTGCTAATGCAAGCGTTTCCTTTGAAAGATTTTCAAAAATGATGATCAATATTTTGTAGTCTTGGGGACTGAAACCCATCGAAAGTTAAGCTGGAAGAAGCAATGCAAGACTAGGATCACATACCCGAGTGAGTTTCACCGATGCCCGTCTGTAATGGCTGCAGGTCACGGCCGCTGCTTAACTTCAGATGACCCCGGCAGGCAGGCATTATATGTTATTATAAGACTTTGTGCTGCTACAAAAAAGCAACTATCAAGGGGATTTCTTCCAATCTGGAGGCCTGGATTTTGTAAACATAAAGACTGGGGGTGGGGGCAAGCAGGCTTTGCTCATCCACTTGCCGAGATATTGTTTTTGTCACTCGTATTTTTTTCTTCAACACTAATTTAAACCAAGAGTACTTATAAATACATATAAATGAATGCCAGTAGGAGGAGGAAATGTCTTTACAGTATGCTGGGAAGCATTAAAGACTTAGGAAGATATTTCAACTACCTAAGGAGGCAAAATCCACCGCCTTTCCATAACACACAAAATCAAATCAATAAACGAAAGGCACGGTTGGGGTACCGAGATGTCGGGAGAGTGGCACATCACAATTGGAATTGATTTGAAACGCACAATATATTTATTGTTTATAACGCGCTCAGAAATATATTTGGGTGTTTTGACTTTCACCTACCTGTTTTATGGGTTTTGGACAGGTGTGAGCGGCACGTCCGATGTCGCAAGGGGTGCTCAGGGAGTTTGTGTGAAAAATGACAGGGAACATTGCTCCTAACCCATTTGGCATTCCCAAAGTGTTACTTTGAAAGTAGGTCATCTCGGTGAATTATAATTATTGCTGCTGCTGCAACGTCGATCAATCAGAAGACGCCGGATTGATGCGGCGGGCTCACGTAAACAGTTCCGTTTTGTAATTCATTCCTCTCCAGATGGCTTAATGCTTGGCATCTCTTTTGAAGAGACTTGCCTTGTAAGGACCCTTATTATCTTTTGTAATGCATAGGTAATCACATGTGTGCTGCCACCTCTCAACACTTGCCCTCCTTGACAGGCCAATCAGCTGCTCACTCCAAATGTGACCAAAACATGCATTTTACCTGCTCTTTTCGGCCCCCATTTTCACCCATCAAGAGCCCGTGACTGACATGTGTAAGGACATCAAAACCTTGAGTGAAATAGCAAAGCCATCAGATCTGACAGCACACCCAAACTAACTACATATCCATTTATTTTCCTCCCTGGCCTGCCTTGAATTTTTTCTCGCTCAGATGCAAGGCTACGATCCTTAGTGTTATAGCTTTGCTGGCGCCTAAAGCCACTGAGATATTCGACCGCCGCTTGCGACTTGTACTAATCAGTTGGTAATGCAGGCTCCGCAACTCCTACTAATAATAACAACGGTCACGCTAAAAACATAAGGTTACGCCAGAGACAAAAATCATTGTTATTCGGCGCTTCCTTTTAAAATGCCATTTAGTTGACGACAGTCTCCCCGAATGCCTTTCTGAGCCGGAAGCAAAACGTGAGCACACGCTAACGCTCGCTGTTTATGTTTTCTCACTCTTTGCAAACAGACAAAGTTATCTTCTCGGAGCAGGATTGACCCTCAAAGGCTCGTTCTCAGATCTAGCGGGAGCCTTTCGATTGAATAACAAATTAGTTTTGCTGAGGATTTGCGGATAATCTGGGCGGGCCGCCACCGTTGCCCTGGGACAGCGCGAGAGAGAGGGGATGGCTAGGGTGGGGGAGAATTCTGCTGGGGAGAGAAGGCGAAAGAAAGAAAGAAAGAAAGAAAGAAAGAAAGAAAGAAAGAAAGAAAGAAAGAAAGAAAGAAAGAAAGAAAGAAAGAAAGAAAGAAAGAAAGAAAGAAAGAAAGAAAGAAAGAAAGGACAGAAAGGAGAGAAAGAAAGAAAGCAAAAAGGAGTCCGATTGAGGGAGCGACCTAGCACTTGAACTGCGGGCCCTAATTAACGACTGCTGTAAATGAAAAGCAGCTGGCAATAATTACATCATTAAAGTGCCTTTGGGGGGAAGAAAAGCATAATTTCTGCAGCTATCATCATAAATCTTGTGCTGTCCGACCTTATACGTTTAACATGAACTTTTCCCAAGTAGGTTAATGCATGACTCGTATCAAGCGCACACTCTCCCTACTCTATAAATAGGCGTCTGCGCCCGCCCAAATGCTGAAGCGACAGCCGACGCCTCTCTGCGGATGAAATTGCCCTCGTTTGGACTGGAGCGTTTACTCTGACCAAAACCAAGAGAATGGAAATACAATTTGATGATATTCTAGCGACCGAGCGTATTTTCAATTGAAATCCCGACAGATGGCAGCGGCCGTTTTTTTTGTTTTCGTTTTTTTCATTATGTTCAAACTGAACTGCTAATTGTCACGCTGACAGCGCTAGCAGATGAGCAATTAAGCAGTTAGGCTTATTTCACAAAGCGAGCCATAAACACCGCTAAGTGTATGGTGAAATAAGGCAGCCAGTTTGTGCGCTGGCCGGCTCATTTTTGCCACTTCCAAGCATGATTAATAGTTACATTTTTCCCCAAATTATTTAGACACAAATCATTTGGTACAATGAGCGGGCTATTACCACATACCATAATAGACATGTAACTATGATGAAAGCTTTAATTTGTTTTCAGAGCACTTAGAGAGGTTACAAAAGCCACTTGACTCCCCGTAATCAATCATGTGTTACTTAGCACAAGTGTCATATGGAAATGCAAATATGCCATCTTAAATGCGGGGCTCCCGACAGCTGGCGTTTCATGGCTCTTTGAATCTCTGCTTACTGTTTTTACTGCGAAGAAAATTACAACTCGTCATTTGGCAGAAGATTTGTCCTCTGTGAATGACCAGGGGGATTGACAGTAGGAGTAACACGACGCCACTTTGGGACCGGCTGCAAACAATTACACACACCGTGAAATGTCTCATGGCTGCAATTGTAATATGCCACATGCTATTTATTCCTTCCAATTTTGGATGAATGTTTCAACTATATTCAATGTACTCAATATGGTCACATGAATTTGAACGCAGTGGAAAAGGCTTCATAACAGAGCGCTCAAGGCTGAAAATGAGGCCAAAACCAATCGAATCATTGGCAGGATTTGTCATTCATTTATCAAATGAATCACATTCTAACCTCATAAAGGTGCCTCGACGGACGCTGGAGCCGTCCGTCTCCCCAAACAGTGAGATACGGGCTTAAGGAAAGAAATGTTCTTATTTTGCATCGGCCATTCATTTGAATTATTCCATATTTACAGCCTACAAGTGCCAGCGACAACACCAACGCCATTGCACGACGAGGATCCCGTCCGTGTCTTTTAAGATTGAACTTGATCATATTGATTGAACGCGAAGCCATGAATGGTACAATTGAAGACAACAATTTTGGCCAATTACGCTTGGTATTTTGTGTTACGTGATGGAAAAACATTGGCGCTCACAAATTTGAGTCTTACCATGCGCATTGTTACATGAAGAAGGAAGCCATACTCACAATACTAACGCGTGAAGATTTGAAGGCAGACCCAGGACCGTAACATAAAAGAAGTGCCCCCCTCCCGCTGGCTCGGTTGACACATCAGTATGCTGCTGCCGCCGCAACAAACACAGACCTGATTGGGACCATGAGCGTTCCAGTGCATTTTAAACGACTTGACAGACTTCAGGGTTAAGATGCTCGGAATCAGATTTGAATTACAACCGCTAAATGCCCCTGTCAAAGTTCATTAGGGCTGACATTGGCCATGTGTGTCGGCCCGAGTCGTTTTCGGAGCTGAGGCGTAGCTGAGCTAAACAAAGAAATACTCTGATTGCAACACCTGGGGAATTGTCACTGTAGAAAAAGGGTGGAAGGGGGGAGGTGGAAGGGAGGCCGTTCTCATCCACTCATTGCTTATGTGCGCTCAATTTGGCAAATAAAAAGCCGACTGAAAAGTGCCACTCTGGTGACATGCAAACAAAGACTTTTAATACACCTTGACAGTTTTGACCTCGTTTTTCACGGCGTTTTTAATAAGCTCCCCAATGACGCGAGATCGGTGTCGACTTGAAGCGCTACGGGAGCTTTACGTCATTCGCTATCGTGAAGCTTACTCTTGCTAGCGCAATTATTTGGGAGCGGTAGTCAACAGATATTCATACACGGGGGTCAAAAGAAATACGAAAGGCACAACAAATCAAGGCAAATGAATTCTTGTGAGCGAGCAGTGTGCAAATTCATCCAATCTCAATCAACTGACAGCTTCAAAGTAAAAGTTCAACCCCTTGATATCAGAAAGGATAGTCAAGAGACGCTTTTGAGCCAGGGGTCACCAAGTGCGCTCCTCAACGCGGCGGCGGCGGCGGCCTACTACAACACACACACCTGGTGCAAATGATCAGCTCATCAGCAAGCTCTACTAAGCCTGATAAAAGTACAAAATGTGTTAGCTTGTCTCCTAAAACTAAAAGGCCTTTGTTACTTATTCAATATCCTTGCTCTAGCTTTATGGACACTGTATATGACCTTATGATGATGACCTGGTTTATGTACAAATGCAGTATTGTGCTCTCTACAATATCGAACCAATGACTCTCGAGAGTTCTGACGTCATTTGACTGGAAAAAACAGTTCCAGCGACACCTCATTACTCCTGCTTAGACCCCGCGCTTTTGCCTCTGCCCCCCCACCCCTCAAGTTGCCCGTAGTATAATGTAAACAGCACCCCCCTTTTTTGCACAAAATGCATCAGGCTCCCAGTGACCTGCGTAGCTACCTCCCCGCCTACTTAACACTGGTGTGCATTACATAGAGCAAGTGCAAATTAGGTTACTGTCTAATTTCCACAGAGCAGCGGCATGCGGGTCTTCAGCCAGTGCTTATGAAGGATGTTTAAAAGGGGGAAAAAAACCAACCCCAGTAACCCAGTCACGAGGGGAAGGATTAGAGCACGATTTGGGTGTTTTGCTGATCGCAGCTTCACAAAACATCGCCGGCCGGCACAAAAGGGAAAAACAAATGGGACAAGTACTTTGAATAGGCTGCAAATCTTTTTTTTTTTTCTTCTTCAAAACTTGAAGGTGTAGAGGCACAGCGGTGAGAGGTTTGGGGATGCATGCACTGTGGGAAAATGCTTTCCATCTGAGAGCACTTCATTTAAAGGCCTTTCCAATAGTGCATTTTGACTGAGCTCAAAAGGTTGGAACCAATGAGACCTCAGCCAATTGCGCTCCAGACCAGAGCCCAGTCCTGATTTAGTCGCTTCATGCCTCCCTCATCATCTGTCAGCAGGTCTCACGTTACAGTGCTGCTGCTGCTGGTGGTCACCCTCGGTTCAATTTGCCGTGCGTGCTGCACTTCTGGGACATTCAATAAACAAGCACGATGACCACAGAAGAATGAATGATTTTGAAACTTTGGAGTTTTCAGTCGGGCCCGTAGATTTACTTGGAATTTCTCCGGGGTGTTGTCGGAGACCTACCAAATGGCCAATGTACATGAGAGAATTGGCAAAAAATGTTTGACTTTGTTTTTAGGTTTGACCTATACATACTTGCACATGTGCATTGTCATTTATAGCCGTCTCACAAAAACATCCACCTGTCGCTTGACCTAACCCTTAATTCATAAATAACACTAAATATGCAGTACAGTGTCTATTTATTTATTTGAGGGTAAAACTTCTGGCCCTCTGACACACAGTCGCTGGCCCCTGGTACAGAAATCCAATGTATCGAATGAGTGCATGTTAACTTCTTGATTAGAGGACCTACAGCAGAGACCTACCTATCTACCTACCTACCCCAAATCAACATCCAATAAAATACACGTTTACACAAGGCAAAGACGACGCTAGTAATACTGAAATAATATGCCGAGCCTGCTTATTTCGCTGTATGTGTCATAGCGGCGGTCTTCTTCCTGAGAAAAATAATTGCGCCGCAGCGGTTTTCTCTGGCTCACCAACATATGATTCAAATGGAATCTACGTAGGTCTCATGCGCCGACTTATTAAGAGGGAAAATGTGTGAGACGAGAGACACGGCTATCAGATTATCCTAGATCCCATGCTATTTTGTCAAAGATTTTGGTCCGAAAGCTCCGCTTCAAAGCGGCTAATTAAGCTAAGTCCCGATTTCACGGTCACAGCTGGACGTGATTACTAATCACAACAGCTTGTCTGTCGTACAATTCCACCATTTGCCCGTTAGACGATACGTGGTGGGTGGAGAGATAGAGACGGCGCAGAACCTTCTGGGTCAGCAACGGCATCACATCTGCATTTGTTTACCATTTGTTGCCTTTTGCTCCCTAAAACAGTTGGCGCTATTTCATTTTGCATGTTCCTTAGAAGCACCCTGTTCAAAAGCTGATGTCTGTTTAGACTCGTGCACAAGTACGCATACACGGCTATCCGTGCTCGAAATGCAAGCAATTTACGATGACCGCTTCTCGTTTTTTATGAGAAAACAAGTGCTCTCACCTTGATCACCGTTTTGGAAAAATGAATCTAGCCCTTTTAATGGCTGTTAAGTTGTGGATGCAGGTTAGGCTTGAGCATTGGGGACACGGGCCACGTGGATCTATGGACCAGTATCAGGCAAGTCTCAGGACAATCGCCCGCTTTGCCTATGCGGGGACGTGAATCACTCAGTGTCCAAATGTTCTCGTTTCATTTCTGCTTGATGAAAAAATAGACATTGAAATGAGTGAGGAGGACATCACGGCAATAATGATGACAGCAAGGTACAACATAATTAGGTCATTTCAGCTCCTGCACAGCTTATTTCCGTTCAGCGACGCGACGTCTCCGCTGGTAAATTGCTTGCTGTATTCCTGCAATGAAGATGATGAGTGATTGTTACGTTTGACACCATGCCTACTTGATTTAAACAAATTGAGAAATATGCCACCAGCGGGGGGGGGCACACAATCTAGGGACTTTAGAGATGATATAAACCCACTTGAGCTTGAGATGGTGAATCACACTTGATTACTTGATTACGGCTATCTGGATTCTTGTGGGCTAATTCAGGTTGGGGGAACTGCAGCTCAACCTCCATAGCCAGGATAGCAGAGGGCTCCTCTGGCAGCCCTTCGCTCTGACTTGGACATCTACTTTTGATTTTCATATTATGTATTATTTGTGCCCTCTCTGCATCCATTACAACCTGGTGATCCTGAAAGGGGGATCCTTCCATCTGTGGTCCCTTCTCAAGGTTTCTCATTTTCCCCGGGCAGGGGTTTTGAGTTTTTCCTTGCCCTTTTGGGAGCTTAAGATCAGGGGATGCTTTGAGAATAATTGTCAATTTTTGTCTATGTGAAGCCCTTTGAGACTGCTTGTGATTTAGGGCTATACAAATAAACTTGACTTGACTTGACTTGAATTACAACGGGTCTGCTTATTCTCACACAATCAAAGGCTTGCAGTGAAAATAAAGTCATTGCTGGACTATACCATTGTTTCATGGCATGGAGATGGCCATAATTACGCTTTCAAATCAAAGGAAATGTATGATTTGCTCCCCAGGTAACATGCTTGAATAGCATGTCATTTAAAATAATATATTCCATGGTGCCTCAAAATTTCTCTCAATAATCTGCAGAACATCTTTGTGTGCGTCATATACACACAAATATATCTATACACGCACGCACGCACGCACGCACGCTCAGTGGCCTAGTGGTAGAGTGTTGGAAGGTTGTGGGTTCAAACCCGGGCCGGCCGGGTCATACCAAAGACTATAAAAATGGGACCCATTGCCTCCCTGCTTGGCACTCAGCATTAAGGGTTGGAATTGGGGGGTTAGATCAAATGATTCCTGGGCGCGGCCCCGCTGCTGCTCACTGCTCCCTTCGGGGATGGGTTAAATGCAGAGACAAATTTCACCACACCCAGATGTGTGTGTGACAATCATTGGGTCTTTACGTTTACTTTTTATATATACGTATATATATATAGATACTCATGTGTATATATATGTATATATATACATTTTTATGTATGTATACACACATGCATATACAAACATACACACACACACGCACCCATACCCGCACGTACCCCCCCCCCCCCCCCACACGATCTTTTTGCCTGCAGCTAAGTCACGCCCCCAAAACGACGCCACATTGTTTACACACAGTCTTGAAGAATACTCATTTGAAGCCCTCCATCCCTGAGGCTGCCAAGGCCTTGATTGGTTGGGCCAGCCCCAGGGGCAATGAGCTTCTCCTCTGCTGCTGCTGCTGCTGCTGCTGCTGGAGACCTCACAGCGAGCAACAGTGTGTGCATGCTGGCAACATTTTTTACCAAAAATGCATACATTAGTGCATAGAGGCGCATCAAGGGGGTCATCATTAATAAAATACAGGTATTTTATCCATATTGCCATCCATGTACACTTACAGTTTGCTACAAAATAAATTTCCACAACTGCGAGTCGTTGTTCCTCCCACGTAAAATGTTATTTTTCACTCATACCATTTCATTTACACACATTTCTACACATAAAAAATTTATTGTTTTTACAAATGCAGTATTTGGGGTACAGATACATTTTTTTTTCTTTCTTACAAACCTTCAAGTTTTTTTTTTTTCTACGAATGAATTTCTTTTTTATATTCCCATGCGACAAGTACAAATTTCCATGGTACAAATACAATTTATTCCAATTGGGACAATCCCTCTGAATCATTGATTTAAAATCTTTTTTTTGGCTACATAGTGTTGGTCGCAGAGATGCTGGAGAGACGATAAACATTCTTTTTTTTTTTTTTTTTTATTTCCCCTCACCCGCTTCCTCCATTATTACTTTTTGCCAGTTTCGGCCACACCACCGCTTGGCCACACCGCTCTGGGCTCCCGTGGCCGCTCGGACACCGCTCCGGGCTTCCGTGGCCGCTCGGACACCACTCCGGGTTTCCGTGGCTGCTCGTCCGCCGTTGTTCATCGGGTACGCAAATATGGCTTGGATTAAACGGGCGAATGCTGGAGGGCCGTGTTCATCAGAGCAGAATCATTTGTTAACGCGAGTGCGGCCTGTAGCTCGCCTCCTAGGATTACCAGTTAGCATTACCCCTCAGCGGCTCGATAAGTGCCTGTTAATACACAGAGTGGTTCCGCTTCACCTGGGTCTTCTGGCTCTCGCATCTTAGTCACGACTCCATTCCTCACAACGTTAAATTTAAAAATCCAGCCAGCCAGCCAGCCAGAGTAATGTGTATATCTGGAGCCAGAGCATTGGAGCTAACCTTAGGCAGCTGGCATTAGGCAATCAGGAATGAAAACATAGCTAGGACTTGTGATCTTGCCAGATAGAGGAGTTGGCATCGAGTCATTGTCTCTGGCCTCTTGCCTGCAATGATGAGAGCTTTAGCAGATTATTTATTCCCACTTGAGCGACCGACTAAAGATCGACAGCCTTCACCCTAATCGGGAAGGTACCATCATCACTCTTTCTACAAAGTGATTATTGTTTGAGCCTGAGGCGAGCGGGCCCGTTGGAACGGGCGTGGAGTTTGTAAAGCTAGAGCTAAGTAGCACTAGGCTCGAGTCCTCCAATACAGATAGTTCTTTGTGTCATCATGCAACACAATATACTGATATGTTTTCTACTGAGGTAGTGCTGCACGACGAGTTGAGGCATTCTTTTGGCTCCCAATAACAGTACTTGCGCACCGACAAATAAGCATTGGATTCCTACGGTCGTCGTCGCCTCCCGTCCGTCGCACATCAAACACGATATGGGACAACGCAATCGTCTTCATATTTGCTTTGGAATTCCTCGGATGAAACTCGCTTTTATGAATATTGGATCATTCAACCCGAAAGCTCTACGACTTTACGAGACCATCCATCGTCTTAACGTCTTCGTGAGACCTGGTTAAAAGCCAACGAGTTGTTGCCGATGAATGAGGCGTCACCTCCAAAGTTTGCGAGCTGTCGTGTCGCAGTCAACAAAGAGTGGCGGTGTAGCCCTCATTTCCCAATCTGATTTTAGCCCTCCCTCCACTAAAAGTCAGTAATGGACAACGAATAGTCACCCTAACGCATAGGGTGCCAGTATCCTGTATGTTTTCCATGTCTCTCTCCTTGATTCAAATGATCCGCTCACCAGCCAGTGTGCAGGGAAACACGTCAAACATAAAGGATAGCAGCCCCTCAAGAAAAGAATTCAGTCCCTCCTCAACTTTCTACGCTTAAACTTAACTGTGAAAGGGAAGATGCAACAATAGAGCGTTCCTCCACAGCTCACAAAAAAAGACATGAAAACACAATGGCATTCATCAAACAAAATGAATGAAATTAGGAGGTATTACAGTTACAGTGCAAAAAGAAGTTCAAGCTTCATACACAAAGTAGCACCAAACAAACAAACAAACAAAAAAAAAAGCAGAGTACATGCATGCAATTAAGTGAGGTACTGAGGTGAAAATGAGCAATAACAACAATAGGGCAGACCACAATTCAGCTAAAGCTTGATTTTAAGCCCATTTAGGGTTTCACAATTTGGGAATAACCCTGAAAGCGCCTTGTATAGATTATAGTCTTGTTTTTTTAGAAAGGCGTGGCAGCCGAAAGGGGTCCTTTTGTCACGTTCATTTGCAGCTAAGGGCTCCGTTTGCCGTCAGTCACCGTGAATGCTCTCCCCTAAGTCAAAGTCTGTTGACGTTGAGTGTGGAGGAGGCGCCTCGGCAAACGCCCCCCCCACACACACACTTTAGCAGATCATATACAGTCCTAGCTATCTAGAACACTGCAATAAAGCAGTCACAAAGAGCCTGACGACCACTCGCGCTGAGGTTTACGCGCTAGTCATTTGGCCTTATATCAAATACTCCTTGAAAATGTCCCAAAAATGGACGCGTAAAATCGAGCTTCAGCTGTAATCTGCAAGATCTAGGAGGAGAAATCAAGAAAAAGGGCTGATATTGGTTTTGTCCATAATGAACGTGAACCCCCAAAGCTGCTTCCAGGATGTGTACACTTGCATGGTGTAATAAATGTGCCCGTTTTCCATCCAATGAATTGCAATCTATGCAATTGTACAACTGATACACTATCTGTATCTCAAATGAACGATTTTCTCTTTGTTGACAGCACTAGAGCATTAATAGAATGATGGGGGAAAATGTATTTAAACCTACTAACCAAAGTAATGCCACAACATTTAATCTCACTCTGGTCATATACAAAACAATGAAAAGACTCACAGAAGAAATCCATTTGATACAGTTTTAGATCAGAACATGCAACCCAATTGCAGTTTAAAAGAAGTTACAGTAAGTGGGAATGTTCACATTCCTATTTATCTATTTTGGAAAATAGGTGAGCGAGCCTCTGAGTCCCAAAACATCATTTGAGATTTGTATACATACTTTGTTATAGCTATGTCATTTTGCTCTCTGTCAATGTGACCACGGCGTTTTCATAATACCATCATTATTCATTGCATTTCTCTCCAGTGGAATCCGGTTGCTACGTCTGCTGCTCGCATTTGTTTGTTTTTTTCATAACACTTTCAAACTTACTGGCATTAGTGCACAGGCTGAGGGGTTAAGCGCGTTGGCCTCGCTACATACATTGATGGAAAAGACAACGTATGCCTGCCTCACTTTCATTTTGGATGAGGTTAAAAGGAGCGATAGACATTGCAACCTGACCAGTTGAACACTTTGATTCATGTGAATCAAGCAGTCGCCAAAGCAAAGAGAAAAAGAAAGATTGTGTGTGCGCAACAAGAATGAAAACGATCCGATGCAAACGTCTTCCGTCTCGTCCCGTCCCCAGACTGTTTCTCACTTGGTGTAACATACAGGAGGAAGGCATACCTAGCTAGCGTGGCGTGGCAAATGCTGCTTTTTCGCCATGAGGAGGAGCTCAGTTGTTTTGGACCTGAGGTTGATTGGCTTTGAGGCTTCGCAGCGCTCGTCGGGCCGCCGCCGACTTGGCAATACGATAGCTGCGTCCCACTCCTTTGAACTTGCCTTTTCCCACCACTTCCACCGTCACTCGGACCTTTCCGTCATAAGTTCGCTCTGCGGGGCTACGCATAGAGAAAAAGGACTACCATCATCGATGGTGACGCAAACATTTTGAATGCAAAGCTAAACACCCGTGCTTGAGCTCTTAAGTTTCACACAGGACCAGTCATTTGACTCGAGGGGAGTCATCTGAATCCTGGTGAAAACAAACAAGTCCAAATGATGTTCTCTCTTTGAAAGAAATCTATCATGAAAGGCGCTCTTACCGTGAGAGCCGTGTAAAGACGTTTGCCTCAACTTACCTGAACTTTGCAGTTTCCGGTTCCATTTCAAGCAACTCCCTTACAGGAGACCGGGGCACGTTTGCGGAAAATTTCTCTGCAGGAATAGAATCAAATCATTCAACGGAACCTCTTTTGCAATCAAACAGCAGCGTCTGACTTGGTCCTCACCGATCAGTGGCCTCATCATTGGATAATACACTCGCCACACCGTCTCCAACGACATCCCGCTGTCCATGTAAATGGCTCCGGCGAGCGACTCAAAGATGTCGCCCATAGCTTTGGGCACTTCAATGTCCTCCTCTTTCTCCTCATCTTCTTCAGAGCGACGCAACTGACATTGAACAGAGACAGACGGCGATGTCAAGTCGTGACGGCGGGCGCCCCAATTTCATTTGGTCAGCGCCAAAAACGAGGAGCCGCAACGATCCACGCTTTCGTATTTCATTGGAAATCCCGTATCCGTGGTAGCTAGCATTTTGCCGCGGACGCCAGCTTACCTCAGAGTCCATGCCTTGCATCTCATTCTTTTCCAGTTGAAACTGCACAAAGTCGTCAATCACGTGGAAAAGTTCAGGGGAGATCGCTTTGAAGTACTTGTGGTAGTCGTACTTGACGGCCAGAGAGGCAAAGATGGTGTTATTGACGAGCGCCGAGCGCAGGTCGGTCAGTACGCCGGGCGAGTGCTGCCGCGGATCTTCGTAAAGGTGCTTTGTAATGAGGTAGTCGAGAATTGCGTCGCCGAGAAACTCCAAGCGTTGGTAACAATCTGAAGAGCAAAGGACAGGCGTGATCAAAAGCTCTTGCGCTTTAGATGAAAGACGCAAAAGCCCACACGCTCGCGACATGGTCAAAATACTGACTTTTGGCCTAGCGTCGCGCAAGTCGTCGTCGTCAGCGATAACCACTAGACGGGTGAGTCGCTCTTTGAATGAGAGCGAGATCTTGTCTCACCTGTGATTGTGTTGTAATGGTAGGAAGCATGGGTGAAGGCTTGCAGTAGGTAAGCCTTGTGGTGAAATGTGTAGTTGATCTTTTTTTCAAAATTCTCAAAGCCAGAGATAAGGTGCTTGAGGGTTCGCTCCGCATCCGGATGTTGCAACATGCAGCGCGGTGGGATTTTCAACCAGCCGTAGCACGAGGACGTCGGGCTGACTCCAGCTTCTTCTGTCACGCTCCCTTTCTCAAGGGGCAAGACCTGGAAAACCAAGAGCCAGCCACATATTGTTGAGACGATCAAAAAAAAGAAAAAAGGGCTCACCTTTCGATTGGTTTTCTACGCACGTACTAATTGAGACATTTGTGACAAATATGCAACACCTTCAAGCCCAACGAGCACAGGAACATCTGGGCGGCTCTTTCGCCACAGCTGGTCAGATAGCAACCCAGCAGAGCCTCGACACAGTCGGCGATACTCTTATCAGCTATGCACTGCTCTGTGTGCAAGTCGTAAGAGATGGACTGCTTTCCCAGCTCGGCGCCGTAGCTCTCCTCCGACGGATTCCAAAAGCCCACCACAAAGTCATCCTCCTCGCCGGCCTTGCTGGGGTCCAGGTAGCACATTGCGTCCCACGAGCTGTAGTCAAAGTCCTCGGCTGTGGCGGGTGCTGGCTCAGAGTGGTGCTGGGCCGCCGCGGGATATGGGTTTTTCTTTGGGGCCTTCCATTCATACGCCGTCTGGATGGATGGCAAAGGCTCTGAGGCAGTGGTCAGAGAGCTGCTGCTCAAAGAAATCTTTTTACCAAAGGCGCCAGAGCCTAACAGCATATTGTCGATGAATTTGATGTGTTCTTTGTAGTACTCCAGGTCATCCTCCATGTTGACCTCATCTTTTGGTTCATCCTTCAAAAGCAGCTCTCCCTCATTATTGTCTTCATTCACATCTTCATTAGCACAGCACCCGTTAGACACAATCATTTCCTCGGCCTGAATTAAAAAGAAGGAAAAAAATAAAAAGCCATTGTGTACTAGCGCTAATTTCATTGAACTGAATTCAAAAGAAAACAAATATAAGAGCCATTGTATACTAGCGGTAATTTCATTCACCAGACAAAAACTAGACTATAGATAAGACTAAAAGCCTCCCTTCGTAAACTACATAATACATAACTGGGACTAAATCACTTTCATTGACAAAAATGTCATTCATTCAATAAAGACTGGGCTGGCTCAACTGGAGTTCATTTCGGTTCAAGACTTCTGAACGGCCTGGAAGTCCAACAAAAAACACTATTAACAGCCTTAATACGTGTGTAGAGTGACCAACAGCTTTTTTGAGCAACAGCGGGCATCAGCCACACGTCATCAAAATTGAAATATTACGAGCGAGGCCTGTCAAACGTGTCGATTGGAGGTGCTGTGGGCTGGCATTAATACTGTGGTGCAGAACCACATGATGGCTGTTGGAGAAAAACGCGGTCAATATCTGGCGTCATCACTTTTCTGTCTGATCTTGGATTTGCCATGTTGAAATCAGAGCGACGTCACGCATGACCGAATTGGGGGGGGAATCGCGCCAAGCCATGAAGCCCGTTAGACCAAGCCAGGCTTGACTGTGGCTGGATCTATACGCTCTTATCTATAATGGAATGGCTGAATTCCTCTCACTCCCCGCCATAGAAGGAGCACAAGTTATCTTGGAATGGATGGACACTCATTGACTGCCACTCAACGATCAAAAGACAAGGAAAATCAAATCTCGATGGGCAAAATCCACTGACCTCATCTGAGTCCAATTTGTCTGCGACAGTCTTGTCTTGGTTGACCACATAGCCGGGAGGCAGCCAGTTGACTGGGGGATCAAAAATGGAGACCACCATCCTGCTGGGGAGTCCTTTCTTCTTCCCTAAGCGGTAGAGGTTACAGTTGCTCACCTAAAAATCGTACAGGCAGGAGAGGAGGAAGAAGAGAAAGAGGAAAGAGAGGACAACTGTGATGTACTATTTGAGTCCTTTGAATGGCATCACTGCCACAACAAATGGCATTGAGGTCCCACTTTTTTAGGTTACAATCAAAGTCAAGTCACGTTAATTTATCTAGATTGGACAATTCCTTGATGAAAGGCAACTCGCTGCCTCACTCACTCGCCGCCTCACTCACTCACTCACTCGCCGCCTCACTCACTCACTCGCCGCCTCACTCACTCACTCACTCACTCACCTTCTTGCTGCGCATGTAGCTGAGCCGGCCCTCGTGGGCATCGGGATAGGTGCAAAACAGATAGGTGGTGATGGCGTGTTTGAGGAAGGAATCGCCCAGCATTTCCAGACGCTCCAGGTTGAAACCGTCACTGGCATTGGAAAGGGTCAGGGCCTGGAGGATAAGGCCTGGGTTGGGCCCCAGCCTTTTGATAGCACCTCCTGCTACTTTGCTGGGATTGAGGGAAGGTGCTTTGTGAACATTGGGACACTCGCTGTAGGCTGAGGTAGCGTGACTTCTCGACTTGCTTCCGAGTGCGCATCCGTCGCTACGCTGTGCGGGACATGTGCCGGGAGCCTCGCAACTGCGAGAGGGCTCCGCGGGAACTGAGGTAGGAGGGATTTGCATCGTTTTAGGGCTGAGCAGTTCGACAAAACTACAGCGGGGGCATTGGCAATTATGCCGGAGACTCTGCTCTCCTTCCGGGAGACTCTCGCCGCCATTGTACGCAGTCGAGCGGTTCTTGCCGCAAGTGACCACGGCTTGGGAACGGTGAGGACGACCGCCACCCGACATCGAATCGGCTGACGGCTGCTGCTTACACTGAATGTCGTTGCACTCCGTTAAGGAGATGAAGATTTTGCTGTCAATTGATTTCTTCCACCCAAAGTCCAAGTTTGGATACCTGGCCGAAAAAGAGAGGAAAGGCGCCTGCCTTCAAATGAAGCGCGCCTTACCATGTGGGAAACAGGCTCATTTGATACCTGAAATCAGGCGGAAGCGTCGGTGATCCGACTCCGGCTTCGGTGGCCGTCTGGGATCGGAGTTCCTCTGCCGTCAAGAGGCAGTGGAGACGGTAGAGGATACTGGGCAAACACACTGCCTTCCTCCAGAGGGACGCTGGGATGGGGTGGATGGCACAAAGCTCTGGAACCAGGATCTGGCAAAGACAACAATCCTTACATGGACCCATAAGAAAAGGAAAAGAATGACAGCCAGAAGAAAGCAAACTTTACCTGTTTGTTCTGGAGACTTTCCCATTTTGCTTTCCTCTTCTCTGCACTGCTGAGAGGCAGCGCTTTGCCCTTTTGGTTCAGGTGACGAGGTGTTAAGAGATTGAGTCTGTGAGCGCAAAACAAGCGTTCAACAAAGGTGATGTCAATCCTTCCTTCCATCCATCCAGCCAGCAACCTACCAACTGTTTGTACCGTCAACCCATCTTTGGAAATGATTTCCTTTATTAATGCATGCACGCAAGGCAGCCCAGCCCAGCCCAAGGCAGCCCAGCCCAGCCCAGCCCAGCCCCTCCCTCGTTGCAGTTGTAAATATGGCATGTAAGGCATCACAGCATGGCCACACTACTAACCTGGATGAGGTATGGTCAACATCCAAGAGTGGCTGGTTCATGTTGGATAAATCCAGATTGTACTTGGTTTTGTAGTACTCAGCAAATGTCTCATATTCTGGTGAAGGAAACTTGCTGAGAGGTGTGAGGTCTGTGTACACGTCAGCGACATAAAAGCGATGAGGCTGGTCGAAATTACGGTACCTGGGAGAGGATGAGAAAAGGCATGAATTTGAGAAAGCGCCAACAAAACAAGTCCGCTCAGAGCAGCGACAAATAAGAGGACGAGCCTGCTTTTCAGACCTTTGAAAGGAAAAGGTGAGAGTAGCAAAAAGACGGCCCGAGTACATACCTTGGAATGATGACGGCATCCTGGTAATCCTCCAACTTGAAGTTGAATGGCTGTTGTTTGGTGTAATGAGTAGTCGGAATGCCAGTTCGGGCCTCAGACCTTTCAATATTCTCCATGAACTTGAAGTCCATATCTAGTGTGTTGGAATCTCCAACTACAAGAATGGAACAACACGTGATGTCCAAAGGTTTCAAACGATAGGGATTGAGAAATGCTACAAGCGGCATGTTCACAATAAGCAGTTGAGATTGATGGTTAAGTCAGAGCATCCTGACCAAATATAACATATTTTGACTTTACTCGCCACCTAACGAGATTGAATTTGGCATTTTCTCAACTTGGTTGGATATAGCATCAGGCCTGAAACAGCAACTCACCAACATTGAGCGGTAGAACACAGTAAGCAGAGTCAGCAAGTGTAGGCTTGAACTCCAGTGCAGGTTTCTCTAAGCGAAGGATATGGGAGAAGATGTACTGGTGCAGGCGAATGATGAGCTCCAGCTCAGCGGCGGTGAGCTTGAAGCCACACTTCTGGAGCTCGATGGAGATGGTCACCTCGCCCGAGCGCGTGTAGACAGGAAAATGGGGGATCTGCCGTGAGGGGACACGATCACCGTATAGAAAAAAAGTCCCCCCCTCTCGGTTGCTGCTCCCACCCCGATAGTGAAAACAATAGGCTCCGGTCCCAACAGGCGTTCCATTCTTACTCGCGGTATGGGTTGAGCCGTCAGGATGCCGAAACAGCGAGTGCTGTCCTCCGGTGGGTAAAGCTTCCTTCGCCGGAAGTTGAGCTCATCCGGGAGCGGTGTGGTGAGAACCATTCCGATGACGTACAAGTAGTAAGTATGCTGGTGGACAGCAAAACTGTCCTGCAGACACTCTGGAATCTGAAGATCAAAGAACAGACAATTGCAATGACAGGATCTCCACGCTATCTATATCTATATCTATATCTATATCTATATCTATATATATATATATATATAGATATAGATATAGATATAGATAGATAGATAGATATCTTTTTTATTTGTTTGTTTTCTTCCCCTCACAGCTTTCAGGTAGCACTGTCGCCTCTTTGTCGAGCCAGGCCGCCCAGGAACGCAGGTTTCTTCTTCATCGTGAAGGTCCAGCTCTTCCTCGTACTTTACCGTCTCCTTCCCAACTGGCATCAAATGATCATCCAGTTCGCCTTGGAAAGACCAGACAGAGCAAAGCAAAAAGAAGTGACTAACAAGTGGAAAGCAGAGTGGCTTCTGTTCCGCGCAGGACCTACCTATTTGATGCAGCTTCTCACAACAAAGTAGGGCAACTGCTTTCTCTGCCAATCTGGAACAATTCATTTTTGGACCCTGCCAAGATAGAAAAAAGATGTGGCCGTTACGACAAAACATTTATTATTGACGTCGCGGTTTCTTCCACACCTTAACAGGCACTCTGAGCGGGGAGTTGATGGGTAAATGAAGCGTCGACTGGAATCTCCCATCTGGCGTCGCCACCGTTTTACACTTGGGAGCCAAGTGGGTAAAGGGGTCACTCGGCAGCCGAGCGCAATACCTGAGCCGTTTGAACAACACGCTTTGTTTTTTGGAAACGACCGTTGGATGTAGGTAACAACCCGAGCACAAAACCATACCTATTAATGTGACCGATGGCCGTGTTAACGGTGACCCGAGGACCGCCGTCCTCAGATTGAAGCACATACGGAGGAAGGATGTTGTCATCGTCCAACACTTGCTGATCTCCTTCAAACTCGCCAACCTCCACAGACTTGGAGCACTTGTTCCTCAAGATCTGCTCGGAAGAACAAATACTCATGGTCGTTGCGCACGTATTCATTGATGTATACCTTTTGATTTTAGGATGCGCTCAAGGAAGAAAGCTGGGAATCCGTCAATCGGGGCGCTAAAGCAATCGGAGGACCGAACGCGATACGTAGCGTACGGACCTCTGCTGCCATTGATAAATAATTAGCATAGGAGCCTCTCAAACGGCATCGACGTGCTTACGAGGCACAAGGCAAGCTTTCTGGAAATCAACGTGCCAATGACGCACGCGTGGATCAATTGAGGCTGCGGAAAATACGGTATGCACAAAGTAGGCTGAGGATTTCTGACCTTTTCTATGGCTTTGTAGGTACCCAGATCATTTTCAAAGCACGTGGTCTTGTCGCTATCGGCCAGCATAACATAGTTGGAGACGGGAGCTCGAGCTCTGCCTTTGGACTGAACATAGGACCTGTATTCAGTCGGCAAGTCAAAGCGCACCACCAAGTTACACTTTGGAATGTCCACACCTTCCTCCACAATGCTGGTGGCAATCAGCAGGTTGGTTTCGTGAGCTCGAAATTTGCGCAGAACCTACAAGCCCAAGACGGAAGACAGTTAATACAGCGGAAGAAGCAGAAAACCGTGTCCTTCAAGGGACAATGGATTAGAACGTCATGCAAGCAAGCGCTCTACAAAGCTCTGGACAGATTTGGGATCCTCGAGTGTGCTGTCGGTATTGGGGGGAGGGCACAAATGAGAATTTGCTTTACTACCTCCTCTTGCTTTCTGAATTCCACCTCCATCTGCTTGTTCCGCGGCTGATTCCTGCCAATGCTATGGCCGGTAATAAAGTTGTTGCTGATGTAAGCCAACTCTGGGTCCTGCTTTCCCGCTTCTTTGATAAGACTGGAATGGAAATATGATAGAAGATATCAATATGGCAAGTGGGTAGCAGGCCTATTCCTGCTAGCTAGATAGCAAGCAATGGAGGGTTCGGGCCTCTCCTCGCACGCACATCATGGTCATCCTACCGATTTAGGACGACAGCCGTGTAACGCCTCTCCACAAATATAATTCCACATAGAATGTTGGTGAACGGCGAAGGAAAGTTGGCTTCGGGCCGCTCTTTGGTCTCCGCTTCTTCATCCTCATCTTCTTCCTCCGAATCACTCCAAGACACATAATTGTCCTGATTGCGGTTGTTGTACCACTCGACGCTCTCAAACTGCTGGCGCTCAAAAGGCTTGTATTCGTGCAGGACCTCCAGCAGACGGAGAACCTTTGGTGTGACAAACTTGAGGTCCAAGGAGGCAGGAGAGAAATGTTCTTCACAAAGAGCGTGGACTTTTCTGAGAACGGTGTCGGTGAAGAGCAGAAACTTGCGGTGAAGCTCCCCCTGTTCGTGTTTGATGTACTTCTGGAGCTCCCGCACCATGATGCCTGCTGCTTTGTCTGCACACCAGGGTCCCAGCACCTGGAGCACAGCCTTGCATTCACTTAGTACCTGAACAACACAAAGAGGACCACACATGGAAACTAACCTTAGGATTTAAAGAACAATAATAATGATGTGATGATGACTAGAGCTGTGCAAGCAGCTATACAATTGGAATTGGACGTTCAGATTCTTCTATAGAAAAGGCCAAGAAAAATCTGAAAGGAAATACAATATGGCTGGCTGGCTGGCCGAGCGAGCGAGCGACTTCCTGTTGAGTTTCGAGTCGAGCTCCAGAAATATCAAAATGGTATCAAGAGCCTGACCTGTCGGGAGATGACTGTCGGACCTCTGTCCTCTCTCGGGACAGAGACGTAACAATCGTTTAAGAAGTCCAGAGCTCCATCCAACTCCACTTGGAGACGAGAGGATAGCCCACTCTTGTCCAGATAGGGGCCACAGTCCAGCACAACTTCTCTTGGCTGAGAGGCATATCTGGAAGAACATGTGAGGAATTTATAGAATACACAATAAGAGCGCATCATTCCAACAACCTGTACTTGTATTATAGGACCTGTCTAGAACTACAAGGTCAGTGGCAGTTTCAGCGTTGCTCTTCAGGACTCGCTCCAAACTCTGTATTTTCCGCTCAAGGTCCGACGGGTCGCATTTGCCGTTCAGAATGGAGGCTGTGAGACCCAGAATGCGAGGATTGCACGAGCTTCCATCAAATAGCTGCAGAAAGTGACCACAAACAGCAAGATGGGGCGTGATTCCAAGAAATGCTTTCATTTGGTCCAATCCAACACTATTTGAACAGCGAGAAAGATTTTGTTCGGATTTTGCCGTCAATCGTTTCATTATCCGAGGACCGAACAAGGCAGTTTGTTGAGTGAAGTGGAGGAGGTGAGGTGGAGTGGAGTGGAGTGGAGTGGAGTGGAGTAGAGTAGAGTAGAGTAGAGTAGAGTAGAGTAGAGTAGAGTAGAGTAGAGTAGAGTAGAGTAGAGTAGAGTAGAGTAGAGTAGAGTAGAGTAGAGTAGAGTAGAGTGGAGTAGAGTGGAGTAGAGTGGAGTAGAGTGGAGTGGAGTGGAGTGGAGTGGAGTGGAGTGGAGTGGAGTGGAGTGGAGTCACGCCATTGTTTTCTTTTCAAAACATTCATTTTGGATCTTCCTATTGATTCCTCGGTTTTCACTGTCTTTGTGGTTTTCTCACTCCTATATGTGAAGTGCTTTGATGCAAAATGCGCTCTGGAAATAAAGTGGCTTGATTGTATTGTTTCCCATATGGCTCAATGCCAGTGAAAACGGCGAAAAACTCAACTAGGCAAAGCAGTGGCAACAACCAAATGAAGATAGAAATCATCAAAGTCTTCATCACACCCACCTTCATGATCTCACAGTAGGGGTGCTCTGTGATGGCAAGATGACAATCATCAAAAACCACCAAGTTGATTTTGGACAAAGGTAAGATTTGATTCCTCAGCATATGCAGGAAGATATGGCAAGTCATTACCAGAACCTAGAAGGTCACAATGACGGGATGGAGATGTAAGCGTCAAGGTAAGGCTGGCACATTAGGCTTGTTCACATCACAGGTTCAAATGTCAACTTTGTCCCCCTCATTCACATACCTGTTTCTTGACTATCTTTTGGCTCCACTGATGGTAGGTCCACGCCAAAGCCTCCTCCACGTCGGTGTACTCTCCCACTTGGAGGTCAGAGTGAGTTCTGATGGCAGCTGCTTGCTGAGCAACAGACAAGGCTACGCAAAACAATGACTTCAAATGAATTCAAAGTGCAGCTGCTTGCTGAGCAACACACAAGACTACGCAAAATAATCAATTCAAAGCTTTCGATCTCATCTCAAAGTGCAGCTGCTTGCTGAGCAACAGACAGGGCTACGCAAAACAATGACTTCAAATGAATTCAAAGGTTTAGATCGACATCTCAAAGTGTCAGTACCTGAGTTAACAAGAAATACAGTCCTCTTCGCATATCCTAGGTACTCTCCCCGAATTTGGTGGGAGAGCTCTTTCGTTAGGAGAACTGCAATAAAGGTCTTCCCTGAGCCGCTATTTAAGCAGACGATAGTGTTACGTTCAAGAGCTGCTTCGAGAAGTTCCACCTGTGCAAGATAAGAAGGTTCAAGTCAATCATGAGCTGTTCGTAAAGAAATGACAACAATCATGGAGGAAATTGTCAAGTAGAAGAAAATTCCATCCAATATACAGTGAGGATGACCTTGGAGTTCTTCTCGGTTTTGAGTCCAGGTGCCTTGCTGCATCTCTCATGTCTCAGTAAGTTTGGATGGGAAAGGCACGTGCATTGAGTCAAACGCGCGCTGCCTCATTGCCAACCCAATGCATATGGTGACCGACGCATTGCCAGCAGTCTGCGACACGCGCCATCACAAATTGTTGCTGCGGTATGTGCATGTGCAAAGAAGAAGCCTTCATGTGTACGCTCGTACCACCTTCTTCGTCAATGTTGAAATACAATGAAATGCTTCATCTGGTCATCTTGGTCCCTAGTACAAGTCCAGTTTCCAGTGACAAACCTACCCGGGCGGCTCTACTGTCCTCGACATTTAGCCCCGTTTCCGCAAACAAATCTGCCCTGCTGTACTCGACTCTTTGGGGGGGGGGGGGGGGGGGGGGTCCCCTCGGTACCTCCTCCTTTGTAGTTGGAAAAAAAGTAGCCCGCTTCTAAAATGTGAGGTCAATATTAGGAGGCCTATCACAAAACAATGCTTTACTTTTATTTTGCTTGCAAACACAAATACGTTTTACTTTGAATCTGAGGTTCCGAGATGATTTTTCAAGTTAAATGGAAGACTTTTTAAGAGCGATGCAAGAGAGTTTTAAAGCGTGTAGAACCTATTCTATAAACTTGCCTGATATTTTCTAGGTGTATAGATATTATCGTGGATAGCCTCCTGCTGCCACGGAAGTCCAAAAAAAGGCCCCATGGGAGATGTGGCCGGCGTGACAAGCTTCAGGCCTGCCATCCTTCAAAATGTTGGAGAAGAGTGAGTGGGCACAACTCCTCCCGTCGTCCACTTTATTTCATATCCGAGCAATTTCTAAAAAAGGAGAATATGAAACGGTGTTAGTCAAAGAAAGCAGCTGCTAGAGCAAACTGAGCGTTGGATTTGGGAAGAACTATTCAACCAAATCCATCCAAACCTATACTTACCATAAGTAGCAATCCTGAACTGGATCTGGATTAGGAAACACTTAATCTTGGCCCCACCAGTAAATACTTTGGTCTTCCATGAACAAGCCTGAGGAATGAAAAGATGTGATTGGAGAGTACTTGCATTTGTGCCACTGCCATACGATGTCACTGTACGTTTCCGAGTGGAGCAGCGGAAGAGGAATGCGATTTTTGACAGATAGCACTGGATCGGATTGAACGACTATGTTCAGTCAAGTCTTCTCCACCACAATCCCATTGTTATGATGCCGGCCGGTCGTGTCATCTTATATTGTTCTACTTAAAAGCCGGTCCGTGACAATATTGTCTGACAATAATCCGGTCCTTGGTGCTAAAAAGGGTGAGGACCGCTGCCCGAGGTGATCTTTGGTAAAACTATTTTCTCTTTCACAAACACAGTAATACGAACTTTCTATTCGCGAGGAACATGTGGGATATAATTAGCCAATGATTTGTCATATCAGACCCAGATGAACGCAATGATATGCAACAGAGCCATTTGTTAGCACGGCAGGCAGAAACGTATCACTCTTTCAACCTTAACAGCCCAGTGGAAACAGGACCGTCGATTATATATCGATTAAACATCGCACCTGTGTCATTTAAGATACAAGAAAGGACAGTGTACTCCTAAATCTAAACAGAGGCAGACATCCTACAGATTTACTCCCCACTACCACGCACCTTCACCCAATTAGCTTGCTTGCTCGCAAGTTAGCTAGCTAGCTAACAAGTTCATTGCTAGCTTGGCAGACATAT
Source organism: Syngnathus acus (assembly GCF_901709675.1). NCBI lineage: Eukaryota > Metazoa > Chordata > Actinopteri > Syngnathiformes > Syngnathidae > Syngnathus > Syngnathus acus. The sequence goes on along the minus strand of NC_051106.1, from coordinate 10,941,721 downwards.
GTCGGGTGCTCTAAATTGAAACATGGATGCACAACCTGACCTTTTATGTGTTCAGTTGATCCACAATATTTGCGTTGAAGCCCGTGTCTTTCATTCACTCTGCTGTCACAGTAATTTACGTGTCTACTTTGCCACTTTAGGACCATTTCCTGTGATCTGCGCCTTAGCTAGGACAAAACATGAACGTAAATTGCGTTACATGCTGCTATGAGACAATAACCACAGTCAACTAAAACCACCAAGAATATCCGTAAATTGTTCGCGCTGCCATTGAACCACGGACACACGCTAGCTACTGACCTCCTTGTTTTGGCGTGGTGATGGCGGATGGTGGACCGTAGACGGAAACTAACAGCTAATGCCTTCAACTGAGATATGTACGTGTACGGCACCGCCATCTTGAATGTGGGAAAGTGGCGCGATCGACGAAGGCGCCTTCTGCTGCTTGGAAACGTAGCAAGCAGTGCCAAAATGATCTTGAAGTAGTTGCTTTATTGACAACCTGCTTTAAAAAGTGAATCTAATCACTTTACTAATTACTTGTTTAAAAAGTAACTAGGATAACACTAGCTACAGTGATCCCTTTATACGTGACAATATCACGTGTTTGTTCTTTAATTTACTGTAAAGGTACAATGGTGCACAGAACAGTGTGGCAAAAACTGGCAATTATTATTATTAAGGGAATAAGAAAGGTTCGTGTCGCGTTTAAAAAGCTTTGGACCACAATGCAACAGGAGATTGATGCGCAACTATGACCTCACTTGAACAGTGATATATATTGTTTGTTTTTTATTGTTTTTATTCTTTAAATCGTGTTCGAAATAAAGATTCATTCATTCATTCATTCACTTTGGTTTCGCTATGCATGACGTCCCCCGGGTTAGCATGTATGTGGTCTCTGAAAGTGGACACTTTTCATTGCTTGGCAAGGAAAGCCACTTCACAATTGACTTGCGACACACTCACGCCCTCTAGCGGTCAACAACAAACACTTTCTGAAAATGGACACTTCATTGCTTGGCAAGGAAAACCACTTCACAATTGAATTACAATACACCCACGCCCTCTAGCGGTCAACAAGAAAACTACGTGTTGGACATTTCAACTCGGTGGTGTTTACATTTCTAAATAATGCACGGGTTCACGCTGAAGAGTTGAGTCCACGCAATAACGGTGTGAAAAGAGAGCTTATTTATTTTGTTGTCTGTTTATTTATTATTTATTCATCACTCTTACTTATTCATTGTTTGTGCCTTCTTGTTCTTTGTTTTTTGTGTGTTGTTTACTTGTATGTATATTGTGTACTATGTCTTGTCACCGTGGGATAGTGGGAACGTCATTTCGATTTCTTTGTGTGTCTTGGCATGTGAAGAAATTGACAATAAAGCAGACTTTGACTTTTGACTTTGAGCTGCTGTGTATGATATTTAAGAGGCTGGACGATGGATGGATCTTTTTAAGAGCCAACTTTAATACGGGGCCTTTTCAGTGAACATAACACACCAACCAGCTCGGTCGGTACGGGTGGGTGGGTGCCTGTGGACTTCCACACGTCACACTGTATTTGTAAACAACAGCCATCCTGTTGTTCACATGGACTATTTTTGTGCTTTTATGTCCTGTTTTAGTCCAAATGAGACCAATTGCTAGGGACCGTGCCGGCTCCGCTTCTCGATGCTCCTTCTTGAACAAAATAGCATAGAGATCCGGCCGGGGTGCAACTGTAGTGCTGTAGTCTTCATTCTAAAATATCACATCCAGTCTGAGCACACATTTGAACAACTAATACGTGCACAATCCAAGTTCATAGAGCAAAATATATGTTTTCGAGATTTTAATATCGGTTCTTAATTCTTTTTCAAGGTCATGCTTTGTGCAAGAAAAAAACCCACAGACAAAATAAGAATGAGATTAAAATGAGGATTGAACAGTATTTTATTTTATATGGTTAACATTAGCAACTTTATTGTTGGCTAACAAGTAGCAACTGTATAAGGCATTTGGCTGATATGTGTGTAAATAGTGAACATAATATGCTTTTCAAATGTTCATTAAAATATGGTTTTGGATCTCTTGGAACTGGAGCTGTGAGACAAGAATGTGAAAGTGCGATGGGTTGCGTCTATGTAGGCGGTGGTCCAGAGTAGCGCAGCATAACACTGAAAGATCTTGCAAAGTTGTTGGAGATGGAGCAGCTTTCGCCTTTGTCCACAAGGGGCAGGAGAAAGGCCAGCAGCAGTAAAGCCAGGAAGAGGAGCCAGAGAGGAAGAGCCAGTCGACACACCCGCTGCAGCAAGCCAGGTTTCTGAAACAGCAATAGGGAGGAACAGGCAGAATTGGACAGTTACGTGTCTGTCTTCAAGAAGGAAATCTCAAGGACTTTTACCAACACACGTCTCTCCACATGATATAGCACGAAATACAACAACCCAGGTCCAGAGTTAGCTTAAGCCCGGGGCTAAGCCCGGGGCTAAGCCCGGGGCTAAGCCCCGGGGCTAAGCCCCGGGGCTAAGCCCGGGGCTAAGCCTGGGGCGCACGTCAAGATTTAAACTATGAGAGAGCCCACATAGGATGAGAAAAATCAAAAAATCATTGCTTGCTTAGTTTTGAATTGGTGCGCGTGCAGTGGTACCATATGTACACTTGGTTTTATGGTACCTTATATAGCGTTGCTCCAGTGGCAGGTTTCCCCAATTTGTGGGTGATTTTCTGCAAAGGGGGAACATTTCAATGTTAATGTGGCAAGATCTGCACCCAGCACATCATTAATTAACGGATGGAAAACTCGACTCGAGGGCAAGTCAAGTCACCTTGGAGCCCAGCCTAGCCTGGGGGACAACAACAGCCTTTAGCTTGGACTTGTAGAGCATCCAGCGGTAACGAAGTTCTTCTAGACTTGCGTCTGCTGCTGAACCTGATCCACTCTTACTCATTGCACTTCCTTGAAGTAAAAGTTGGAAGTGCTCCTGACCCCAGGTTACCCTTGACCTCAGGGCCTGCATACAAAAAAAAGGAATAACACAGCAGCCAAGTTATTGTTGTTGATTTTTTGGGCTTTCCAAATAATATTTCAAACCAAAGGAAAGTTTCAACTCAAGATCTCAGAGTTTGTTTGAGCACACTTGAGCCCCTAACGAAGTAGCAAATGTTGATATGCGGACACTGGTAACTTACGTTTAATGTTTCCTGTTGTATCTTGAGTTGGTTGCCCTTTAGTGTCGCTCCCTTGCTGTTAAGGATCCCTGAAAGCAGCTCATTCTCTTTGCAGAGCCAAGCCTCAAACTCTGTCCTTTTGTACTCAAATTCCACTTCATCCATCTGCGCGCACACACACACGCACGCGCACGCACACACACACACACACACACATATATATATAAAAAAAATAAATAAAAAAAAGAGAGGAAAAACTATTCCATTGTATACTGGTGATCGAAAAATGCAAGAATTTGCAATTTGTACTGTTGGATTGCAAATACCATTGTGCTGGCTTGCTGCTTGGTTGGAGGCTGTGTGAAAAGCCTGAAAGCTCCTTCACCTTGGCCCAGGCTCTCCATGGTCGGAGCCTTTTCTTCTGGGCTTTCCTCATCACTAGCAGGCCAAAGTGCTCCTCTGCTTGCTGCGTCACTGTTAACATTTGTATCCACTGTAGAGTCTTCAGCAAGAGGCTGCTGATGCTGATGATGATGATGATGATGCTGCTGCTGATGATGATGACCTGCTTGACTCAACATGGACAAATCCTCTCCATCTCCAGCACAGAAAGTGTGGCTGCCCATCCCTTTTCCTGATACTTTGAGAGGATTATCCTGCTGTAGTCCAGGCAGTACGGCTAAGTCTTCAGTTTGACCAAAGCATCCGCTGTCCACCTTATTTATGGAACCATTCACCAGCCTAGAAGGGGGGGGGAGATGGAAATTGACAAAGACAAAAGTGTCAGGAGGCATTTGACCCCCCCCAAGTTGCAGCTGTTCCTTGACGAGAAAGTAGGTCAATCATTTTGGGCTTTTCCAGAATGGGAGCACCAAGCAACCTCTGGTTGTGCATTCCTGAATCTCCTTGTATTTGCGTCTGCTTTTACCTGTGAATATTGAGACTGGTGGTATACAAGGCCAACCATAAACCTTGAAGGCGTGTCATATCTCCCTCAATGTGGACTCTTCCTTCCTCCGAGGTCCTTTTTAAAAGCGTCTGAGCCTGCATCTCCAACTGGTGAAGCTGGATCTCCTTCTCCGGAAACTCTCCAAGTGTTTTCTGGGGACGGTCAATGGCAGATGAAGGAAAATGAAACTCAGACCACGATGACGCAGGAAATCTCCAATACCATAACGCAAGTGTATTTAGATTGCGCATTTCACAACAGCTGCAGCTGAAACAAAAGACGTTTATGCTGTACAACACAAAAAAGATCATAATGGTAGCAAATTTGCAAGAGTGGGGCCACAATCGGATTGAGGGATTGATTGGCCTTTTGTTAAGACTCAGACCTGGGCCTCATGCTGGCGCTTTTCTATGCTCCACTCTCCCGTAGGGCTCTTGAAGGACTCCAGCTTCTGCTTGGCGATAGTCAACCATTTCTCCAGGTTTAGGAAACGCTCGTGGAAATTTGCATGATGGCCGATATTCTCCTCACACTTGTGCAGATTCGCCTGCAAACAACCAAAACTCAAAATGTGCATGTATGCATATACGTATGGGAGGTTACCAGCTAGATCCCGGTCACCCAAAGTGAACAAAAGAGTGACAGCCGCTGGATTTTGGAAATTCCCTTCGGCTCATCAATGTGGGAGCTCTTACCTCAATTGTCTCGTTCAGGTATTTCCAGTCGCGATAGAGCTTTTCAAAGCGAGAGTGTTTGCTCGGACAGGACGATACGAGCGTTTCCAGAGCTGTGATGTGGGCTTCGCAGTCTTCTAGCTCCTTTTGGATCACCTGAGGAAAAAGGCGCAGTCACTATCTGGAGAGCTTTGTTGATACATCAACGACGTCATTTCACTCACCCTGAACTGCTGGGACTGACTTTTCTTTGCCAGGATGTCAGGCTGGAGCCCAACGGTTGCCATCATTGCATCTCTGAGACTGCTCAACTTGGAGCCAATCACAACGGAGGCCTCTTCAAAGTCCTTTGTGCTTGAGATGAAAGCCTGACAAAGTCAAAGGACTTGGATGAAATGTTACAGCCTGCTCTGAGTGGACCAAGCTTTCTTTGGCCTTGCGTGCGTGCGTGCCGATGGCGCTTTTCTCATCATTTAAGCTTGCCAAGATGTTTGCCAGGCAACACTTTTTCTCGTCCCCATCAAATGTGGAGATAGCCAATAGAAGTGACGCTGGATCCAGGTTTGAGAAGAACTTGGTTTTTTTTTCTCTCTCACCTCCAGTCTTCCCTTTCTCTGTATAAGCTGATCGTGCAGTAGTTCTCTGTTCCTCGTCGCAGAACTCAGCTCACTGCGCAGAGCATCGGAACGTTTGGGATCAAACAGAGATTGGAGCCGGTCCCCCCTCGTTTGGAGCTGATTCAAACGCTCCTGCAGCTGGATACTGTCCTTCACCAGCCGCTGAGTGGAGATGACAGGACGGGAAGAAAGAAAGAAAGAAAGAAAGAAAGAAAGAAAGAAAGAAAGAAAGAAAGAAAGAAAGAAAGAAAGAAAGAAAGAAAGAAAGAAAGAAAGAAAGAGCACATTGCACACATACGACATATGACCTTTCTAGTCACAATAATAACAATAAAACGTATCCAAAGACTGAAGCACAATGAAAATTGCGACATAAAAAGAATGCGTGCTTTACCTCAATATTCTGGAGCAGTTGAAGAATGTGTGACAAGTCTGTGACCTCAGCAGATGCCTCCAAAACCTGAGAGACCATATCTCTCCAGCGCGCAAAGAAAAGCAGGGTGTCCTCCAGCGTCTTTCTCAAGCTGCACTCTGACTCAGAGCACAATTTGGCCGCTTTGCATTTCACGCTGTAGTTCCAACATACAGATACATACACGTTAGGAGGAAAGCTGCAAGGAAGCGGGAAAGGCAAGTTATCGGCCACCTCTGATGTTCTCTGACCACAGCGAGGACATCGTCGGAAATGTGACGGGAGTCCTCCGAGAACCCGAACAGCTCCTTGAGCTGCGACTTTAGACGTTCCACTTGGGACTCCTCCGCCGCCAGAGCCTCTCTCACGTCCTAAAATGAAGTGGAGTTCATCAGAAAAGAGCTTTCATTTTTGGGGGGACGGAAACGAAAGGCATTTTCAGGTGTCAGTTTGATTTTGGGCTGACGCCAGGAAACAATACGCATGACAATGCCTGCCTGCCTGCCTCCGGAGGCTGAGATGAAGAAACCACAAAAAAGCCCAGATACGCAGACATGGCAAGTCATTAGGATTGCGGGACCACCTCAGCTTTCCCATGGTATCATTTTTGACAAACTCACCGTGTATCTTCTCCACTGGTCCATCATCTGCGCTTCGCTAAACTCAGCCCCACGAGGGTCCTCCAGTTCCCGCTCGAGCTCCCGGAGTCGTGTCCGGAGGCTTCCCACGTCGTCTTGCAGTCGCCTGCATCTTGCCGTGTAGTCGCCGTGCGTATCCAATGTGGAGCGCAGACCCTCCTCAACCTCACACAGGCCTTGTCTCAGTCTCTGCCAACCAAGCCTGAGCTCTTCAGCCTCGTCTACAACCAGCTCCGCTCCAGCGGGGCACGTCTGGACTCTGACGCCTTCAGCCGCAGCCTCTATATGCTGCAGAGTTTTTTCCTCACTGGCTACCATGTCGTCCAGGGCCTAAAAAAGGCAAAGGTACAAATGGAGAAAATCAGTCAAATATGATTACGCTCGGGCGACGCGATTTGAGTTGCCGATTTTAGGAGGCGTGAGGATTGAGTGAGCAGCCGCCGCTACCATCACCGCCGCCATCACCGCCGCCGCCACTATCGTCACCTCCACCAACACCTCCACCACCGCCGCCACCACCTCTTAAGTGTGAGCTTGTGCAGCCCACTTTGTTCATCGTAGTACACAAGCTGTTGAGCATTTGTTTTCATCGTACATTTGACAGCATATAGTACAATTGCAGACTGACTTTTAAAGCTTGGATCTTGTTCTCTGACGTGTCCTCTTTCTCCATAAGATCTGTCAGCTCCTTGGTCTTGGACAGCAGCCATGACTGAAAGCGCTCAACACTGCCTCGGTAAGTCCGGTGCTCCTCGGCCATCCCCTGAAGCAGCGCTAGGCGATCCTAGAATAGTGCCAGTCACACTTTGGCCTTCATGTGATCAAGGGAAATGCGTCACGGCACAGGTACTCAAATCGGACATTTTACCTCCACCTTGTCCTTGAGGTCGTCGTACGCCTGCTGCAGTCCCTCCCGAGCTCGGGAGTCCACGCTGGGGTCTCGGGTTCTGTCGTGCAGCACGGCGGCTTCGTCCAGCAGCCTCTTGATCAGAGCTGCCTGGCCGTGGACGTCGCTCAGCGCCACTCTCTGTTGGTCCGCTTGCCACAGCTTTTCCTTCAATCCCACTTGCAAGGGCACGCCGACATCCAAGTGGCACTGCTGCTTGGCTAGCCACGACTCAAACTCCCGGAGGGCCTTCAAATACTCGCTCCAATGGAGCCACACCCACTCGATCCGACTGGGAATCGAGTGAAAAAATAGCCACAAGGTTCAACAAGTTAAGACAATGCATTGAGGACACTATGAAGCTTTGATATACATTGAACCCCGCGGGGCTGGGCTTTTGCAGAGAATGTTGAGCAGAATTGTCAACTGTGAAGCCCTTTTGTCAAAGGGCAAAATGGACGGTAAATAAATGGAGCAGATAATCACGCAGAAAGACTTCGACTCGGGTAAAGGAATTGACCAAGAAAATGGTGATAAAAATGCATGCAAGAATTGCCAACCTGTGGCAGTGAATGATGTAGGTGCACGTTTCCTCCCAACAACTTTTTAATTCTTTGAGCTTAGCGTGGATGTGGCTCTTCACGCCTTCCTCCCCCGTCTCCAGAAGATGCTCCGCTGCGACCAGCGCCATCTCCATCTTCACACGACCATCGTGCTCTGATTGGTGAATTTTCTTCAAATTGGAAATATTGACTTTTTAGGACGGGCGGCAAACACGTACAGGTCCCGGAAAGTAACATCTCTGCACAAGTCAACAACGTGCGGCAAAGTGTGACACGCTTTGCACTTCCCAGATGGAGATGCGCTACCTCGGCACGGAGAGTAAAGAAAAAAATGACAAGTCTATGATTTGAAATGATACGCAAAGTCGAGGGGGGTCTCACCTCGGTCTCTCTGAGTCTGGCTTCAAGAGCATTGCGGGGCCCTTGGGTGTTATCGTTTGCCCTCAGCCTCTCCTGGGCAGCCTTCATCCAAGAGAGTGCCGCTTCCAGTCTTTCCGTGAACGTGCGCTGCTCCTGCTCAGTCATGACCGTTCAGGTTTCAGGCCTGAGAAACAACCACACTGTCAGACTCTGCTTTCACATACTACGTACTATCTTCTTCTTGTTAAAGGAGGACCAAGAGAGTCTGGCCTTTTGAGAGTTCTTGAATAAAAACTGGGCCGGCCAGGTGTGGTATCAGCAGTGTTTGCGAGCCAAAATGTGGCTTCGAGTTGAAATGGTATCCATCATCCAGTTTAGTGACTGGACTTGTATTTAGGCTCTCGAAAACTCTTACGAGCCGAATCAATCAAAGCTGCGTGCTAACGCTTCATTTGTGAAGAGCCTAGCCTTCTTTCTCATGCGATCTTCCATTTTTGTTGCATCGATCAAACCTGAAGATGGTTTTATTTTTTGACGTGTGTTGTAAATAAAAAGTCCAAATTCATGCAGAGCTAACACTTAGTCCACAAAGTGACTCAGACAAAGCTGCTATGTTCACGTTTATTATTCCATGCAATGCAATGCAACCGCACGCTCCATTGGAGTTAGAATTCGCGTCCTCCCTCCTCGCTCGCCGTAGACAAAATGAACACACTTTTTTTGTTCACAAAGCACTTCGACTATGCAATACAATACTTACACCTTTCACCGGAACAACGCACTTTACAAAGAAATAATTAAATAGCACACTAAATATTGGCAATAAACAATAACGATGTCTCTGTACGCCTTGTTATGAAGAATTGAGAATTCCTCTTCAAGGGTGGAACAGCACCAGACTCGGCTAATAATGTCAAGTAAATGTCATCAAACCGATATGGATCATTTTCTCACAGTAGATGCCTGCATTTTCTTCCGATCACCCCATTCCACTAGTGGCGGCAAACTACGGAAGTACACGGCAGCTGCCCCGAGGGGAGGATGCCTGCCAGTGCGCGCCTACGACCCTTCCGACCACCACCAAACGTTCATACACGACTGTGAGCAAGTAAGAGAGTGAGTGGCCATGGGTTGGATGCAGCCGCTCACCCCAAGAACACAACGAACCACCCATGAACATGGAACGTACGGATTGCTCTATCGCTCATCCTGTTTAGGACTTCCTTCATGTAGCCAGGGAATATTTGTTGACGAAGGGAAAAAAAGATACTTCTTGAGTAATACTCACAATGTTTTGCTCATCGGGGGACAACAACGCGCAAATCGACCCAGTTGTGTTGTGGTTGGAGTCAGTCAAGTTGGAGGAGAGCAGGCCGGAAGGAAGTCGCTGGGTCGCGCGCGCTCGCGCGCGCCGGCCTGCCCTGCCCTGCCCTGGGCTGGGACGGCCAAGCTGCATTCACAGACTCTTTGTAAATTGCAATGTCGTCATCAAATCTCAAAATGTTTTCTCATTGAAATGGAATTGCCATCGTGCAAAGGTCCCTTTCGGTCCATGTACCTTCTGTTCATTCTATTTTCGAAAACTCGGCATGAAGAATGCTCAAATTAATGACGCGTTCAAAAATAATAGGTGCGGAAAAGGCCGGAATTTATTATCCCCCCCCCCCCCCCCCCCCCAGTCAAATTTAATCAGCTCAGAATCTTAACATTTGAATAAAGCTTGTATTTTCTAGGAGTGCAGCTCTAAATCATTCGTGCATGTGATCAGCAGTAGACAGACCAATAGATGAGGTTGAAGAAAATGTAGGAGCCGGGAAAAATCATACGGGAGTATTTGTCAATGGCATGCGTGTTTTGGATGATGTTTAGGGTACGCAGGCTCTTCTTCTTCTTGATGGTGGTGGACTCGCTGCTCACTGACAGATGAACCACCATATGATCCGTTTTTTCGGAAACGTCATGCATTTCTTCCTGCTCCTCCTCAGGCACCATGGGCTCTTCTGTGTAGCCGGCAAGACTGTTGGTATCGGCCTCGCTATAGGTGCCGTCTAACATTGCCATTGTCCGGGTCTGGGAAATGCCGCACGTGCAGGGCAAGGACTGTCGGGAAACGAGGCAGAATGCGGTCGGAACCCGGCAAACAAACAAACAAACAAACAAACAAACAAACAAACAAACACAGAGGTGAGAGAGCCAAAGTTACCTGCGATTGCGCCCGCGCTCTCATTTTCCGTGCCCGGCGGTCCTGGGCAGTGGACAGGTAGTTGACGGCAGCATACTCCAGCACCGATAAGAAGACAAAGACAAAGCTAACCCAGAGGTAAATGTCCACCGCCTTGATGTACGATACTCGGGGCATCGATGCGTTCACGCCGGTGATGATGGTGGACATGGTTAGGACAGTGGTGATTCCTAGACGCAAGACACGGCGGGACATTACCACCTCATCAAGCTACAAAAACAGAGTCGCGGGAATCGCGAGCCCCCAGTCATTTGTTGATCATCAATTAAGTGGCTGCCACCATCTTGAAAGCAAGGATTGCGAAAAGGATTGCTTTCATCTGCTTTGAATCGACTCCATCCACCGATACAGATTTGTCTGGAGTCAAATCTGAGTCTGAAGTGTCATTTCTGTGGAACTAAAAACAAAAACATATCGCGAAATAAATCTACGACGAGAGACGAGCAGAAGTGCCCAAATAGCTGTGGCTCTGTTTGATGGCGGGCTTTTGTCATCTCGGCAAGTCTCGCATTTTACCCAGGGAAACTCTGGCTGGCACAGCGCGGCGGTCAATCCAAAAGGACACCCAGGATAGCATGACCATTAATGTGGCGGGAAAATAGGTCTGCAGCAGGAAGAAGAAGATGTGGCGTCTCAGCGTGAAGTTGATGTACAGCCGATTGTACCAGCCTGAAAAGACACAGCCAGAACAGCTCAGGTGTGGAAGGAAAAAGGGAAAAAAAACACACACACACACACACACGTAATTCTAAAATGCAGGAAGGCAAGCACACGTTAGCTCCGGCCTTCTGTTCTGTCACCCCGTACACCTTAGAATGCTTTTTGTAACACAAGTGTGATTTTTGTCAGCCAGCGCTAAGGGCCGGTCGATTGGCAGCATCTGCTGCTGTCTATCGAATAAGCTAAAAAGAGCAAAGCAACATTTGGAGCGCTGAATATTGTGTTCATACCTGTGCTGCTGTAGAAAGCCAAGCGAGATGTGGTGTGGAATTTCTGGATGAGAAACTGCGATAAGGAAATCCGATCGTCGGTGCTGAGGGATTCGTCGCCGCTTTTCCAGTAAAGCATCAAGTCTTCATCTGTGTATGCATCTGTCACACACATACAGCTCATTTGCATGGGAGTGGGACTTCCCAAGCTTGCAATGATGGATGTTCACTAACAAGCTCCACGGCACCAGTAGATTTGCTTTGAGCGATGACATGACCTAACCGGTCAACTCGCACTGAATTGAGCCTAAAGCTCTTTACAACGCCTCACATTCACCCAAACAACAAGCAAGCGTTTATTATTTGCACACCTCCACTGAGCGGGAATCCACCCCACGCTGCAAGTCGGTGGTGATGATGGATGGATGGATGGATGGATGAGCAGATGGATGGATGAGCAGGTGGATGGATGAGCAGATGGATGGATGGATGGATGGATGAGCAGATGGATGGATGAGCAGATGGATGGATGGATGAGCAGATGGATGGATGGATGGATGAGCAGATGGATGGATGGATGGATGGATGGATGGATGGATGGATGGATGGATGGATGGATGGATGACTATTTGATGAACGACTCACAGCTTTCCAACTCCAAGGAGCAAGTCTGAGAATCCAAAGGAAATCGGCTGAAGTCCATGTTACAAGCTGCAGTCACTGTAACTCTATGACACATCAAGAGGACAATCATTGCAGTATCACGATATGTACATTGGTATAGGCAGCGCATTCATTATTTGTCATGATTTACTTTCACGACAACTGTCGCCATCATTCTTTGAAACCGTCATTGAGGCACAAATTCTCCGTACAGGATCCCAACGCACTCAACAGACGCAACAAAGCAAAACAGAAGGATCAGAGCAAGCTCAGTCGCAGTACAACACTGCTTTCTTTCCTGCCGCAAGCTCAGTAGCAGTACAACACTGCTTTCTTTCCTGCCGCAAGCTGAGTAGCAGTACAACACTGCTTACTGCCTGCCGCTAGGGAGCATCCATTTTCAAGAGCGCTTATCCTGCTCAGGGTCGCCCGCCCAGAGTGCTGTCCCAGCTGAGATGCACCTATTGGACACCCGAACCTGGTCGACAAACGAGCGGCCACAGCCAAATGAGCGGCAACCCGCTCATTAGCTATTTAGCGGATCATGGATATGGCTGTTCAATCAAGCAAATGCGACTGTAGCAAATACGAACAATGATATGCACACCTGAGACTGTAAAGCACGTGGCCGTCAGGAAAGACACGCAGCATGATGTTGTCAGTGGTTGTGTCGTGGATGAAAGATCGCTTGGAGTGGACAAAGAATACATCAGGCACCCAGATCTTTTTCACCAGGCGCCCATCAAATGTCATGCTCTTGTTGGTGCTGCTGCTGAATGACAGACGCTCATCTTTCCAATAATGTCGCAGGTACAAGGTCATGGTAAAGTCCTGTTGGAAGATGGCGACGGCAAAGTAGTCCACAGAGTAGCAGGTAGAAAATTGATCAGTGCTGGCCCAAAGCCATTTGGCAAATGTTGGAAACATGGCAGGCAGGCTGGCGGGCGGGCTGGCTGGCTGGCTCCATTTGTGGATGGAAATCATGACATCATTGATTGCGCTTTGGCAAAATTGAAAGTTGCATCAAGACAACGATTCAATAAAGCCCATCAGATTGCGCTCTCTTCTGCTTTATTTTCACGACACAAACACAGTTAATAAACCATATGTTGAGAGCAAGCGAGACCTATGGCTAACACATAATACATATTCTGTCCTGACGGCATTACAAAAAACATGCTAATATTTATGGCCGCAAAGCATTAACTGCGATATGGTGGCCAATGACTAGAGTGTAATCATAATAATCTGGATTTGTACTTAAAGTTGATGACTCATTGATGGAACCAATGACCATATCTATTTGTATGATTTACATTTGCACAATGTATTGCATAGGTTAGCCTACCATGTCAACTTCCGAGATGCTGTCCAAGCTCTCCACCTGAACATCTACTCCCACGGGGATAGCGGGACCTGAAAAACAAAAGCACCGGATGTAAACCGTTGCCGAGTAAAAAGCATGTGTCAGCTAAGCCTAAGCTTGAGGTGTGTGCAATTGTTTCGGATGTTTTTGTGTTGCTCTAAAAAATAGCACTGCATACTTTTTCTAGCTCATATATGTATGTAGAATTTGAACATATAGATTGTATCGAGCGATATGGCTGGATATACATCCCCATCCATCCATCCATCCATCCATCCATCCATCCATCCATCCATCCATCCATCCATCCATCCATCCATCCATCCATCCATCCATCCATCCATCCATCCATCCATCCATTATCCAAAGCGCTTATCCTCACAAGCGTGCTGGTGCCTATTCCAGCTGTCTCTGTCATTCTCACTTACTCTGAGTTTTTCTCTCTCGCTCTCTATTCGAGAAAGCGAGAGAAGAGAGAGAGAGAGAGAGAGAGAGAGAGAGAGAGAGAGAGAGAGAGAGAGAGAGAGAGAGAGAGTGACATGTGGGATGTGTTATTGCTTTTAATCCTCAGTAGAATAACACATTAAGCTGTTGTTAATCTGCAAAGAAGGAAGAGAGGGGAAAGACCATCAGCCACATCACTTGATGTGTAACCTCGTGTTTTGTTTATTACAGTAGTGGTGGTGTGCTTTTCACAAAATGTGCTTGAGCCATGTTTGAGCGAGACAACGTACTTTTCAATTGCTTTCGAAGCAAGCAGCAATCATTGATCATCGAGTTTGCCCACAGGACTCCGAGTCAATCATCAAGCCGTACTATATACGGTATACACGTATTAGCCGCACTCGGTCCTGCCGTGTCGGTATTATCGGAGCAAGGAAGGCGCGGGAAAAGTACAGCGCTGGATCCGCCGTACTTTGGCCCCCAAAGACTAACAAGGATGACACAATCAGAACCGTGATGCCTTTCTCAAATGAACACTCCTCGGTGTCATACGACCTGTCCGTCATGCGGCGAGCTTGTCGCACTCTTGTGACAATGGGGATAGCCCCTCGAGTGTTTGAAATCAAACTCTCGTGGGGCCTGGCCCAACACAGCTCCGTATGTACGTAGGTGGCAGCAGCAGCGAGCGGATTAAGCTGGCAGGGCGGCCGGCCGTTCCTCCCCCTTACACTTCACGTTTGCATTGGCACCAATCATAGGCCAGATGCTACTCTGCAAATGACACAACTAAGAAGCGGCCATTGCAAAAAGATGTATCAAATAGCGCCTATTTTGGCATTGGAGTCAATATAAAGCCAATGGCAATCAAGCCATCGATCAGAAAGTGTGGCCAGACGGAGGTCACCTAGGACGTACCTCCAAACGCTGGCCTCATGGTGAAGTCATGATCATCTACTTTGATGAGATGCTCCGTCTTCGTTTTGCGAGACTTGGTCACATCCGGGGGCTTCTTTGCCAACGAGCTAAAGGGAGAGAAAGAATCCATTAGGGACCTTTACAGATCAATCAGATCAATGCAGCTCTTTATCAGAGAGAACAGCAGAGACATAAGACGTGAGTGACGATTCTGTCTTGGCAACTGCCAAGAGACAGCTCCCTGGACTCATATGACAACGTGGGATCCAACCAAGCTGACGGGCACAAAACAGCATGGACCGAGCCGGAGCAAATACAGTATGATGACTTCTTCATTGTAGCGCGCAGAAACGCTAGAAATGGTGCTCTGAGCAAGCAAATCTACCCCACCTCCCCCCTTCCTTCCAGTCACGTTGACTGAGAAGCCCATCAAGAAAGAGGAAAACACAAAACAACAGGTAACAAAGTATCAAAATCCAAAAATCAGAAAGCAGGAAACTCAATACAGACAACTGGACAAGGCACAAGTGGCTGACGTAGTTGATTGGAAGTGTGTGTGTGTGTGTGGGGGGGGGGCTAACCACACACACCACGTGGACACATTCACTTGCTCTTTAGTATAACCTTTCTTACCAAATGAACATATCAGATACTTACGAGCCATGCTTTCGGATCTCCACGGTGCCCGTCCATCTCCTCTGGCGATGGCGGCATTCCCCCGTTAGAAGGAGACACAGAAATAAAAGCAAAGCTTTGGTCAAATTGGGCATTTTGAAGAGAGAAATCCACAGGTGGGACTCTTGAATCCTCCCTCTGTGCATTTTATTCCAACGGGACTCAGGCACAGCATGACTCTCCCTCTGCTAATGATGGATGAGTCCAAAGTAGTATGTGCATGCATGCACCTAGTCACCGTCTGGACTTTTCACATCAGGGCAAGGGCGGGCGAATAAACATCTGAAGCCCTGCTGTAGGGGGGAGAGAGAGCGAGAGAGCGAGAGAGCGAGAGAGAGCGAGAGAGAGAGAGAGAGAGAGAGAGAGAGAGAGAGCGAGAGAGAGAGAGAAATACTCTGAGATTATTTGCAGATCGGCATGGCACAACATGAGGGAGATTATTACTCGCTCTGCTCTCAGGATTGTAGGATTGTTTTGGTCGACAGGCGTAAACCCCCAAGTTAAAAAAACGCTTGTACTATTTGACTGGCAGCAGTGATCTAATCGTTATTTTGCGCATCTGTCATTTACAATAGAATACCGGAAATGTCGGTCCGCCTTGGGTTTTAGACGAAACCAAAGGCTTTTATGTGCTGTGCGGAAAATACACTACTTTGGTGTTTGACCCAACGCAAATGTTCCATCATCCAATGAATATTCCATTTGACCCAGAATTTGGTTACCTCCATCAAAAATAACCCCAAATTTGGACTTGACACAGACCACCCAAAAATGAAGTCAAGGAAACAAGCTAAATCTGTGTGAGACCCGAGTAACTGTGAAGTCATTGCCTGTCAACAGCACGTGGCTTGCCTATGGAGGGATTTTTTTTTTTTTTTTAAATCACTAGGTGACCTTAGCAACAACAACAACAAAAATCCCAGCGTGGCACACGGCCTGCTTCCTCATTGAAAATGAGACGTCCCCAGGATCCCCCGGATGCTTGGCAAAAGTCATTCTCACAGTTTTGTCACTGCTGACGGACGCGCTTTCGGTCACTCTGTCTGTATCGGAGCATAATTGATCAACCCCGCATGAGTCCAAATAATAAATCCAAGTTGAACGGATGTCCACGCAATAAAGGAATAAATCCATGGCCATGTTCAACGTGGCACCTAGACGCAATTGAATTTATTATTCCTTAGTTCAAATTACGTACTGTGCTGTATTGTGTTTTCTTTTCCTTTTTGTTTGCCTGCCTGCCTGCCTGCTTGCTTGCCCAGGGACAACAGATGCAAATGAGCTGTTAATTGTACATTGTCCCAGTTAAAATAAAATAATTACAAAAATGACCTCCCACATACAACAAGAGTCAAGGACAGTGTTTTAGTATTTGCATAACATTAAAAATATATAAATATAGATCTTTCTGTGACCTCTCAGTTTGATTATTGTGAGCGGCCTCTTGCAACTCCAAAAAAGCTGTGACCCAAGTACTGACAAGAAAAAAAAAAAAATTCATGCTAAAAACGAGGACTTTGTCTGTGGCAGTTGGAGCCTGGTGGCATGCCACTGGTTAGCCTTCAGAGGCTTCCATTTAGGAGGAAGTCTTTGGATGACATGCAGGCGGGTGTGACAGAGAAGATAGAGAGGACAGAGTGAGACGGAAACCATTGATCTGCGGCGGCGGCGACACCTAAAGAAGAAGTGGATGCTATGTAGGTGTGCCCTATGATTGGCTGGCCACCGGTTGGGGGTGTCCCCCGTCTAGCACCCAAAGGCAACAGACCCAACTGGAAAGATGAGCCCGCAATTGAGCAAGGTTACAGGGAGCGCTGGAAGAAGTCGTCAAGGCACCCATTGAGAATTCAAAATTCCTTCTAATAGGAAAAAGAACATTTGATTTAGCCAAGAAATGGAAAGTGCAGCCAAGTGCAGTCCAGTGCAGTGCAGTGCAGTCTTCTCTTTGCTTTGCTTTGCTCTCTCTCTCTCTGTCTCTCTCTCTCTCTCTCTCTGTCTCTCTCTCTCTCTCTCTCTCTCTCTCTCTCTCTCTCTCTCAATTGAAGCACGTGCAAAGCTTTGGAAATCCCAGATGGTAAATGCTCAGGCAACACAGGGCGGATTATAACTGAACATAAAATTGTCTTATGTAACACATGGTGGCGCAGACGACGACAACCACCAGCAGCAGCGGTGGCGGCGGCGGCGGCAGCAGCTGTTACGCAAGCGCCCATATGACTTGCAATGGCCATGTGTGATCCACCACACCCGCACGTGCATTTTTCATGGCTGCATGTTATCCGCAGGATTTGATGCTATTCAAGACAAGCGACTTGATTTTTTGTCATCGTTGCAATTTTGCAGGCTTTGGAACAGTGTTCATTTTGTTCATCAGACAAAAACGCATTAGTGAAGGCACGCTTTTTGACTGGACGACTAAAATTAGACGAGACCAGACTCGAAGCCTCCGTCGCCAAACAATAAGCGGGACTAAATCAGTCAGCCTTTTAATGTCGGCAAAAGGAAAATACATTGGCGAGATCTTTACCCGCCTTTGCCGCTGGGCGGAGCTTATGACGAGCCGGCCCCGGATTGTGTAAGCCAATGATCCTGGTGTGACATCGAGCATTTGGCTACAGCAATAACGGCGGCGGTGGCGGTATCTGAAGGGAAAATCAAATCGATGCTCCATTGACTCTGTCAGCACACAATGGAAAGCCAATTAAAGGCCCTCCGGGCACAGCTGGTCGTTTGATGGAGCCACGCCACCCCATCGTGGATCTGGCCACATGCAGCCTTTTCGTCCACTTGCGATTGAAATTCTTTTCCAGGCCAAATTGCAAAAGCACTACAAACTTTTGATTTCTTTGTGTGTCTTGGCATGTGAAGGAATTGACAATAAAGCAGACTTTGACTTTGAACTGACATGGCCTGCCTGCCTGCCGCCTGCCTTCCTGCCTGCCTGCCTGCCTGCCTGCCTAAGTTCCAAATCGCATTTGCAAACATCATCCTTGGCTCATGATCTGCCTCTTCGATTGATTCGTCAAAAGCGTCATCGTGGCCACCATTTCTACAAACAACTCAAAGCAGTAACGCACTGCTTGCATGACTAATAAGGAGAAAATCCTCGCTCTTATCGTTTAGGCCCTCAGATGAGGATCCTATTGCATGTGAATGACCAAGCATAAACAAGAGAAAGAGTTGGCACTGCTTGCTGGCTGGCTGGCTGGCTGGCTGGCTGGCTGGCTGGCTGGCCGGCTGGCTGGCGTGTGGGATGGGGGGATGGCTACATGGGCCCATGGACATGTAATCAATGCACACATCCTGTGAGCCCAGCGTGCAACACGGGAGAGCATTTGCAGCATCCAGCCCGCCCGCCCGTCCGTCCGTCCGTCCGTCATCAAACAAATGATCTTCATGTGGATTATCAGTTCATCTCTACAAAAGTTGACCTACCTTCATGGGGTCGCCAGCGGATTCCTTGGATATTGACATTTTCATCATGAAGAGCAGCAATAGGCCAAATGGGACCCCATAGATTTGTAAGTATTCTTTCAATATCATTCACGTACGCGATTGACGTGACTATCTGGGCTTCACTGGAGTTAAATGTCGCAGAAGTTACAAATCTGAATGGACGATTGGAAATACTGACCTTCTGACAAAAATCCCACTTGCATTGGTTCAAAATCAAAGACCCTGCTTCATTTTCAAATTAGACTTCACCATAGCTCTTGCATCAGCCTCAAAAGTATGACCATGACAATGAGCAGACCATTTGACTCTTTTTCCATTGAGCCATTCATTTTGTGGTCAGTGGGAGGCAGGCAGGCAGGCAGGCAGGCAGGCAGGCAGCCACGCAGGCAGGCAGGCAGGCAGGCAGGCAGGCAGGCAGGCAGGCAGGGCTCTCCAAAAGGAATAGATAGCAAAAAGTCATGTAACACTCACCATCCATTTTGTGTACTGCTTGTCCACCACGGGGGCGCGCTGGAGCCTACCCCAGCGGCCATCGTAGGCGGGCGGGCAGGCAGGCAGGCGGGCGGATGGGGACACGCTCAACCTGTTGCCAGCCATCCAACCGCCCCGCACCCTCTCAGCTGTGAGGTGGATGTGCCAACCAGGGCCCCATCTACCTATATATATAGAGAGAGAGATATATCGATAGATATACTATACACACACGCACATTTGTGACCATTGTATTTTGGGGGTTCATCCATGCGTGCATTGGAGAGGTCTACCTGCTTCTCCCAGCTTTCCTATTCAAGCAAGCAATCGGTGGAGTGGCCCGATACGTCCACGCTGTCGATACGTAAACGTGCTTTGCTAGGTGCGCACAAACGGTACGGGGAAACTTACCACGCCTGGCTTACGGAGCTCTCCGCCCTCCCTTTCTTTCTCCCCTCAGCTCCAGGACACGTGGCGGCGATAAAGCGGCCGGAACCTGACGATGGGTGACTGGAACCTACTGGGCAGCATCCTGGAAGAGGTCCACATTCATTCAACCGTGGTGGGCAAGATCTGGCTGACCATTCTGTTCATTTTTCGCATGCTGATCCTGGGGGCGGCCGCCGAGGACGTGTGGGACGACGAGCAGTCGCAATTTGTCTGCAACACTGAGCAACCAGGTTGCAAGGCAGTCTGCTACGACCGGGCCTTCCCCATCTCGCTCATTCGCTTCTGGGTCTTGCAGGTCATCTTCGTGTCCGCGCCTTCGCTCGTCTACATGGGCCACGCCCTCTACTGCATCCGGGCGCTGGACAAAGAGCGCCACAGGAAACGGATACAGCTCAAGGAGGAGATGGAGCGAGCCCAATTGGCATTGGACGAGCACAAACGAATAGAGAGGGAGCTGAGAAAGCTGGACGAACAGCGAAAGGTGAAAAAGGCGCCGCTGCGGGGATCGCTCTTGAGAACCTACGTCATCCATATCCTGACCCGCTCGGCCGTGGAGGTGCTCTTCATCCTCGGACAATACCTTCTTTACGGCGTCCGACTGGAGCCGCTGTATAAATGCGAGAGGGCGCCTTGCCCCAACAGCGTGGACTGTTACGTCTCCAGGCCCACGGAGAAGACCGTCTTCATGCTTTTCATGATAGCCATCGCGGCCATCTCGCTTTCCCTCAACGTTCTGGAAATATCCCACCTGGGCCTGGGCAAAATCAAAAAGGCCCTCTCCGGAGACAGAGATGTGGACGATGACTGTTTGATTTTCAAGTCCAAGAGGAAGGTATCCTTGTCACATCATTGTATGATGACCCACGTGTCGCCTCACAATGGACCTCTGACTCAGACGTTCAAGGTAATAGCGCAAGAAGACGTCAGGCCGCCGCCGCCGCCACCTCTTTACCCCGGCCACGAGGCTGCCACGAACAACAGCGCGGCGGCCCATCTCAATCAGACCAACTACATCTGCCCTCCGTCGCTGAGCCACAACCACGTCATTTCCCAAAGTCGTCCGGGTCCGGAGGTACCCACGGCAATCGTGGAGAACCATCACGCTTTGGAAAGGGCGCTGTCGGCGGCCGAGGGAAGCCCCCCTCACAAGGAGAGCCCCCCTCACAAGGAGAGCCCCCCTCACAAGGAGAGCCCCCCTCACAAGGAGAGCCGTCAGAGAGAACATAGCGGCCGTTTAGATGTTCTTCTGCAACGTTCGTCGACGCAGAACCTCGAGGACAGTGACTCTGTGGGGAGCGAGGTCCTCCTACCCAAAGCTCGAAAAACCAGCTTCATGTTCAGACCACCATCTGAAAGTTTGTCATCCATCAGCCGTTCCACAAGTTCCTCATTACATTCTTCGGAAGAGTCCGATGAACTGGGTTCCCTGCAGGGGGACACGCTCATGATGCCCCCTGCCGCGGGGAGGAGAATGTCAATGGCAAGTAACAAAGAGCACAGACAGAAAAGCCAATTAGTGCATGCAATTGTCTTGAATTTGGCCAGACTTAGTAGTTTGCCCGGCAACGTCATCTTATACATAAGACTGAGGTTCCAGGAGCCACGTGCTTCATTTCAATGTAGACCGACGTATGGCAGGCCAGATGAATACACTGAAATGAGTTGTTAGCCACAAGAGCTGAATTAGCTTGAAAACGGGAGCTGGCCCGGAGGCAGCGCCCGCCGAGCCTGCTAGCGACGCTGAAAAGCAAAGCAACAACAAACGCTATCAGATCAAAATTGGACAGCTTCATTTATATCGTGACTTTGTATGTCTTAAGGCCCAATTGCGAGAACGTATTCAACAGCGATAGCTTCTGTCGATAGCGTGTCCAAACGTCAATTCAATCGCGTAATCAAAGACTGGAAATGCAATAACTGTGCTGTTTTCTTCCATAGAGTGTCTTTCTGGATATTTCATCTATCATGAAGAAGTGAACATTCCCACAACTGACATTGGCTTGGCCACTTCAGCAATATGAAAAAGATCTCACCCATCAACTCAAGTCACATGGGTCCCAAACATTTGCTCTTTTGGATGAGAAGCACCTTCAACTGATTGTGCAAAGGAAGGCACCAAGCAGGATTGCGGTATTTCTTTTGTCTTCCTGGAGACTTTTTGAGAAAAACAAAAAAAAGCAACAACCACCTGGATTTTGAAGCCTTTTCCTATAAGGACGTTTGATTGCTTCTGTAACATGGACTTTTTTCTTTTTAAATGAGACGATTATAATCCCTTTGTAAGTCTGTATAACTATTTACATACGGTCACTAGATGCTAACCAAACGCTTCGCTAACGGCAAAGGCGTGGGAACATAAAATCAAGACACGCTGCACAATAACAACCATGCTTTTTGTTTTATTTATTCCTCGACAAAAAAAATGGTTTCGTCTCATGTTTTCATATCAAAGGAACGTGACGTGTTGCACATTTACCCCAAAAATCTTCTCGAAACTAAATGTGCCATTTGAACATTCAGAGGTACAAAATGAAATCAAGAGCGCTGAATCTGCCTAGAACAGTCGTGTTGCAGGTACTCAAAAAAAGGAGAACATGTCAAAAGGTACAAATACAAGAATGTTCAAAGGGTAAAAAGTTACAAACAACGCCACAGAAACTACGTACAGTCTATCGTTACCCACAAAAAGAGGTATGTATGCTGAATTATCCAGGTAGATATGTTTTAAGTGAGTTCAACGGAGCTTTTCAGAAATGTCCAAATCTGAGAAACAAGTCGAGCTAGTTGCAGCTGGAATGGACAACAAATCAGTTGAAGTAGTACTTCCTTTCATTTCCACCCAGTGAAAAAAGGCCCGAGAAGAGCGTCACAATTATCGGCTGAGCCGAGCCGCATTCAGAGGCGTTGAAAATGGCAATGCTTCGTCGTCAGCAGCGGTTCCCACTCAAAAGGAAGTCGTGCACAAATTCAAATAACGCAGTCGTTTGTTTTCGAGGCTCGTTGGAGAAGAGCGATAGAAACTCTTGGTGCGCCTGCTTCCACAGAATACAATAGGAGCAGCAATGCACACAGGCAAGGCTTTTGGCATGGGACCATTTTCAGAGTTACTACTCTTTGCCCATGCTCCAAATTGATTTCTGTGACTGGATGGATGGATGGATGGATGGATGGATGGCAAAAGCAAAGCAAAGCAAAGCAAAGCAAAGCAAAGCAAAGCAAAGCAAAGCAAAGCAAAGCATCATTGCATTTGCGCATCAGTGCCGTTGCTTCTCCATCAACACCTCTGAATGCAACATTAGTTGAGCGGAAAGAGAAGAAAACACAAATAGCGACCAGTTCAAAGCACACACTGAAACCAGTCAAGGCATTTTCAACACAAGAATGTCAACCTTATTATTTTAGAAGCGCAAACTTTTCATTCTTCATTTGGATGTTTTAAGTGCAATTTCATTTCCATTTCCTTAAGCTTCAAGTTAGCATCTACACTATATGGAGAAACAAAATAGTCCAAATGAAATAAATACAAGAAGTAAACAATGAAAGGTACTATGATCTTTTTGTTGTGACCCTTAGCAAAATAAAAAAGGAAAGTGTTCATCCGCCTAGCGCTTGGGGTGCAATCTGCTATTCCCATTCTTGTCATTTAAAGGCAGAAATATTTCCATTTTCATTTGGATTGGCTGCTTTGATTATTTATTTACTATTGAACAATCTTGTTCTCCATATTTACACAAAGGGAAGATATATACACACGCAATCGTTATTTTTCTTGTTGTTTTTTTCACCCCCCAGTGGCCTCATCTTCACCATACGAGCATTTCACCATTATCATGACATAGACGAAGTGACATGAAATCAAACCTTTTCACTTAGTCTGGCCTTTGTAGGAGAAAGAAAACTTAGCTGCACTCGTCCTATTTTTCCCTCCAATTCATCAACATTTAGCTAACTTACAAAATGCTTTTCTAATGAACTTCATAACGGGGTCTTAGTAGTACCTTTACAAAAGCAAAATAAAACGCAATACAGTAAAATCGTAAACATGCTCACTCGTCTTAAGGAAAACATTACAACTTACACGCGAGTACACGTCTGACTAGTACTAAATTAACAGGTGGAATTGTTAACTAGAACGAGTGTGAGAAAGCTGCCCATCATCTATGTCATTTCACCTCCACCATAGCCCAAATAAATAAAGTTCACATTTAAGATGTCATACGAAGCCGGTCAATATCTACTGTGGAAAAACAAGCCGCAATTGCAAGAGGGAAAATAATTTGTGTTCCAGGCACGCACGCACGTTCAAGGGCCGTCAATGATGCCGCTACGTAATGTCAAGTAAGCAGAAGAGGCCTTTGTTTGGTCGACATTGCAAACGGCTTCAACATGGGACCTTCAACCTGGAACAAACGGCGGCGGCGGCACTCCGCCTGGCCCTTCCTTCCATTTGGCATTACCCCTACTCAATAATGCACCAGTGTGGTTTTAGCGTATTTGGGAAAAACGCTGCCACATTGACATCAAAACGTGTGTCGCGTGACAATGGGCTAACGGAAGCATCAAACGTTGGTGGGAAAAAAAGTTAGATTGGTACAAACGTGAAATGACAATTAGATCCCACTTTTGACTTGCATGAAGCAGATGGATGATCACGTCGTCTGTCCTTTTTTTGACCGTCTTAACAAAACTAGCCGCCATCTCCCAAGTATGCAACTGTCGCTGAGAGACGCAACAATGTTTCCACCCCAATTTACGCATGGACGGGCAATAGGTTGCGAGGAGCACATTTGGTGAATTGATCTCTTCTCTCATGACATGAGAAAGAAGAGTGAGACGGGAACAAGTTGTCTCCGACGACAATCGTCGTTTTGTTGACACAGACGTCGGTCGCGACAGCTTCTTCGACTAGGATTTCCGGTAGTTTTTGTCAATCTGCGCATGTCGACGTGATTTGTTTCGCATGAACACCCAAGGCCTAATCGGATCAATATTTTTAGCATCCCATCATCATTGGAATTGATTGAAGAAATATGAAAGGCTAGCCACAGCCATAGAAACGGATTACTTTTCATTGGAGCAACGTCATCAAAACATTCAAAATAGAGTTACCGAATTGTGAGGAGCACAATAACTCGTGAGATACTTGGGAAAAAAACACTTGTGCATCATTGGGAAGATGGATCGGAGCAATGTTAAGATAGGCACGTGCGGAAGGAATATTGTTTGAATGAAGACATTTAGTAAGTGCCATCATCAGGCATATGCCAAGTTTCAAAGAAAAACAACGAAATAGGCACATCCATTCAACAAAGACAGTTGGATGTAGAAATGTTGCATAATGACACTTGCTCTTTTGGACCATTTCCTCAAATGTATGCAATCCCCCTTTAACAGCAAAGTCTTGAGTCAATTACAGGCCAGTTGAGATGGATTGTGCCTCGAGAAAAGCTCCACAAAGTTGTACTAGGCTGTTTTGGGAAGCTCAAATTCAAATCAAATCAAAATGCGTGTCTTTTGACATTCTACTTGGTTCAGCAGTAGACTCTTCCTTAACCCTTTTCAAGCAAAACCCAAACTTCTAAGAACACTGCTGAACAAAACTCAAATCAACACTCGTCAATCAAGCCTCCAGATCAGGGTGTTGAGTAACACATTTGGCAAAGTGTGGGCGGGACATCATCAAATAGCTTGGGACTCACCCAGCTCCTAATATCCTGATCGAAGCAAAATTAGCGCCAGACAACCACATCATCCAAAATGTGACAATGCAAAAGAAAGTGTCACTTACCTGTAGGGACACACTTCCCATGGCAAGGCTGTCATTACAACCAAAATGGGAGCAACCCAAAAAAAACAAAAACAAAAAAAAGTGCCCTAGTCCCACCATACAGCCTGGGACAACAATGAGATCCCGAGCACAATTTGGACCAGCCACCGACGCACACCACATATGCCACCAAGTTTGTGGCCACGGCAAGTAGCATGGGGCAAAAAGGCTCGGCGTCTTATCCGCTTTGCATGGCCACCATTTGCAGTACGCAAATGTCAATTGGGAGCCCAAGATTGTCAATCAAATGAGAAAAAAAGAGGTATGTACTTCAAGGTGGTCAACTTGCCAGGTTTGCTGTCGAAAGGACTTGGGTGAACATTCGGAGAAATTCCTGAGTTGAACCTCCTGCAATGCCCGCAGGAAGGAGGAAAGCGAGCCGAGCCGAGCCGAGCCGAGGAACAAACAGTCAAAAGCTGCCCGTCATTTTGGAAAAAGATACCTGTGGAGGAGTATTGCTGGGAGGACCATTTTGCTGTCCCTTCCTTTTAAAACATCTACATACAGATCGATCGACCGATAGGAAGGCGTCCGCTTACGACTGAACTTTAAGTGCCGTCGTGTCTCTTCTGTTCTTCCGTCGTGCATTTCTGAATCATTTCCTGACAGAAATCCACAGTTACGCTGGGACTGAAGATTTCCTCAAACGCCAGCGGGCCTTTTGCCGAGAGCTCCGCCCCCGGCTGCCCATCCTTGCTCTCGGCCGCCGACACGCTTCCAACTCCGAGCGTCGACTTTGGAGCGCGGAAGGAGGCCTCGTCCATAGCGCCGGAGAGAGGAGGCGAGCGGCTGTCCTGCACATCTCGGCACACTTGCTGGGAGAGGAAGGAGAGGTTCTGCCACAGCTCAGACATGCACACCTTCAGTTGGTTGCGCTCGCTCAGCAGTTTTTCTTTCTCACACACCTGCGGCAGGAAGGAAGGAAGGAAGGAAGGAAGGAAGGAAGGAAGGAAGGAAGGGTAAAAGCAAGGTGAGTTGGATGCCGTCTGGGAGGGCTCAAAATTCAACAGGGGCAAACAAAGCACGAGTGGGAACCTAAATAGACTGTGGAGCAAAAACACACATGGACGCCACTAGGTCAGGGAGGGGCAGCACACGGAACAAAGAAAGGAGGTACGCAAATACAGGCGAGACGACGACAAACACCTGCACAAGACACCGGTGGCTGAGGGTTAGGGAGGGAGCTGATTGGAAGACGCAAGGGTGGCAAGGGGCGGGGCTAACGAGAGGGGCTCACCCAACAAGAGCGTTGGCGGGAGACACCCTCAAGTGACAACATTACAGCTGCTCGAGCATCATTTGGGCTCAAGACAGTAAGTAGGTGGAAGACACCCTCAAGTGACAACATTTCAAGACTTTTGCCTTTGTTTTGCCTACCAACTTGCGGATCTCGCTCTCCAGGTTCTGGATGCAGTCCAGCTTCCGTTTACGACAGCGCTGGGCGGCGATCCGGTTTTTACTGCGACGGCGAATGTCGTGAATGAACTCCAGCTGGTCTGAGGTCAGTTTGTGCATCTTGATGAGAATCTGGAAGTCATTGCGTGGCAAGTTGGTGATCTGGTCCACCGGAAAAGGGAGCTTTACCTAAATAGAACAACAAATCAATGAACGCAAGATTGGAATCGTACATCTGCTCTGACCCTTTCTAATCGGAGGCCGCCGTGCGCCATCCAATGTTGATCCCGACAACCGCGTTGTACCTGAAATCAACTAAGATTCATAGTTGGGTTGAACATGCACTCAACCTAGCGCATTTTGGCTTTCTCAACGCTTTGGTGAACATGCTCGTTCCGGCAACGGCAGTTTGCTTTTGTTCAAGGACGCCGGCCGGGTTTTTTCTTCTCAGAAAGTCCCGCTGTAAACAAGGCTTCAAGGGAAACAAATTCGAATCAACTATCCATCCATCCATTTTCTGAACCGCTTAGTCCCCACGGGGGTCGCGGGAGTGCTGGAGCCTATCCCAGCCGTCATCGGGCAGTAGGCGGGGGACACCCTGAACCGGTTGCCAGCCAATCGCAGGGCACGAATCAACTATGAACTTTTCATTTTTCACAAATTTCCAATTATGAACATTTTCAACCTTGTCAACTGAACTTTGAACGAGTTCACGTAGAAAATGAACTTTGCCTACACTGCATGGATGGCAGGAACCCATGCAGCCAGCCAGCCATGCAGCCAGCCATGCAGCCAGCCATGCAGCCAGCCATGCAGCCGGCCATGCAGCCGGCCATACAGCCGGCCATGCAGCCGGCCATGCAGCCGGCCATGCAGCCGGCCATGCAGCCGGCCATGCAGCCGGCCATGCAGCCAGCCATGCAGCCAGCCATGCAGCCAGCCACTGGAGGGCAATGTTGTCTCGCAGCCAGCAGGCGGTGCTGTTGATCTACATACAGTACGGATACGGTGGCACGCTTGCCATTTCCCTGATAGTAATGTTGAGAATTTCATGATTATTTTTTCTTAATTAATTATGATGACGTTCATTTAGTGTATACTAACATCATCGTCATAAGAGGCCAACTCATCCTAATCAAAATGGGAGCCACTGAGCTATTAACATAAATCAAGGCCCGCTCCCAAAATGGGCCGCCTTGCTTTTGGGATCTAAACTCACCGTACAAAATAGCAGAATGTGAATATTTACGCCAATGAAAAGATGAAAAGCCAGGCGGGGCCTTTTAAAAAAACAAATCACGGGTAGCTATTAAAGATAAAAGCCATTCGAACCTCAGGACCGGATACTCTGATGCCACTTTCGCTGTCTCCCTCGGAGAAAGAGCCCCCCGACTCGTCGCTGGAATTTCCACCGCTGGCGCCGAATCCCTGCTCACTTTTGATCTTGGCGCAACCCTGAGAAAAGACGAGCTCTCCACCACCGTGGAGCTCCCTGGCCTCGTCCCTGCTCACCAGGCACTGAGAGAGTCCAGACATGCAGCCAGAGTGCAGCGGCGGTGGCGGCGGCGGGGAAAGGGAGAAGTCCAATTGTTGCAGGTTGGAAGAAGGTGGGCTGCTGCCGCTTCCCCCGTCCTCTGCGTACGAGAAAGAAGAGTGGGAGCTGCAAGTCTGAGTCAGGGGCTCCGACGGGACGGGGGAATAGCGCCACGTCTTGACGCAGTTTGGGATCAGACGCGAGCTGCCACAAGACGTCGTATCCGAGCCCGGGACTTTGTCATCCCCCCCGTGGTGGGGATGATGATGATGATCACTTACTGCTGAGGAGAAAATGACACTGCGTCTATCGAGCTCCCCTGAGGTTGTTGATGAGGAAGAGGAGGAGGAGGAGGACGAGGAGGAGGAGGCTTTGCCGGCACACAGCGCTGCTCCCGCTACATCCGGCGGTGCGCTGGCCGCTTCCCTTTTGTCCTTATGTCTGTGCTTGACTATCTCCCTGTAGTGGCTGAGGGACAGTCTGTTGGACAGCAGCTGCTCGATGGTGGCGCTCGGCACGCCGCTGAGATCCAGTCCTCCTCTTTGGAGGTAGGAGCGCAGGCAGGACGAAGGCGAGCGCAGGCAGGACGAAGGCGAGCGCAGGCAGGACGAAGGCGAGCGCAGGCAGGATGAAGGCGAGCCGCCGCCGCCGGCGCCGCTGTGGCTCGGGGAGCACTCGGCCGCTACGGGAACCCCTTCCACTTCTAACTCCATCTCGAGCACCTCTTCCATGGACAAATCTCGGTTGCACGCGCGTCCGTCGTCTCCTTCGTCCTCAAAGATGGGTTCCTCTTTGATGTGCGAGGGGCTGATAAGCGCTTGCGTGGTGCCATCGGTGCAGTCGGTGAGCTGCGAGCTTACGGGGCTGCCGGAGTGACGGTCGGCGGCCAAGATCACGTCGTCGTCGTCGTCACGGCGGTGGTCGTCACGGCCCTCGCTGTCGTGCCGATACCCGGGAAGGTCGGTCGGAAGTGGCTTTGCGGTTGCTACATTGCTGGCGTGCTGCCCGCCGTCTGTGGAATGGCGCGGCTCGTAAAATTCATTGCTGTATTCCTTCTTGCCGCTCCGTTGTGTGTCATTCTGCAGCTGGGCTTGAAGAAAGCGGAAACAAGAATCCTCCAGATTGTGGACGCCCAGGAAGTCGGCGCACAGGATGACCTCGTGGATGTTCTCCCGGCTTAAAAGCAGCTTGGCCGTGTAGGCGAACTGGAGCAGCGGGGCAAAGCCCTTTGCGCTAACCTGCAGTAGGGTCAAACAGCATGGGCGGCAAAATCAAAATGCAAACTCCACTCCGTATTTGAATTGACATGCAGGTGATAGATAGGCTCTGCCTGCCTTCCTTTCCGCCAATGGCATTTTGCCGCGAGCGAGCGAGCGAGCGAGCCACCCACCTTGTCCGGGAGGTTAATGACGGGTTCCCCCGGCGGGCCGTTGTATCCCAGCAGGGCTTGCAGGAAGTAGCGGCTACTGGCAGCGAGGATGGCCCTGTGCGCTCGGACCTCCCTGCCCTCCACCACCACGGTGACGTCGCACAGGACGCCCTGTCGCCGCTGCTCTTCCAGGCTCAACAAAACATTGGCGCAGTGGACCTTGGACTCGTACACGTATACGGGCACGGTTGCCTCTGCCTCCTGCTCGTCGCCCGTCGACATCACTCCCGGTGGCGCCCTGGACGCAAAGAAAACACGACGGTAGCGCTAAGGCAGACGTTTGCCACTTTTTCCCCCTTCTTTTTATTTTTCTTTTCTTCATCTGCAAACATACAAGAAGGTCACTTTAGCTGAAATATTTGGCCCAGAAATACAAACGCAGAACAGCATGCTTATAGTACACCAATGAGTCCACTTGCAACAAACCACTTTGACTGAGTGTCTTTGTCCTACTTTTTCTCATCTCTGCCCCGATTATGTCTCACTTTCATCTGGGATATCCTATTTCTCGCTCATCCACGCGTACAGACAGTATTGAGCACGTACGCAAGTATGAATGAGCGTTAGAGAAGACGGCATGGTACTAAGCCAGCAAGGGTGGTGGTGGCTGCCATTGCATTGCATTGCATTGCATTGCACTGCACAACACACACAAATGGAGCAGCCCAAGGGAATCATCTGATTGATTGCATGGGATGGCTACTTGGTCAAATATTTGGTCTGTTCTGCAAAAATATCTGGGATTTTCACAATGACCAACCCAAAAAAGCGCGGAAGATGCACTATTGGCAAGACACTGAAGCTTCATTTGCTCTGAGTGAGCCTGGCGGCGCCTTGCATCAGCCAACGGCATTGAGGCGCTGTGATGAAGATCAAAGGGCTATAATCTATCTATCTATCTATCTATCTAGAAAAGACTTTTTGTGGTGATGAATTCCTTTGTTTCTGATGTAGGTTAGACATTTGAAATGGGAACAAACTGGTCCATTCCAGCGCTTTTCCTGCCAAATGAGTGTTCCTCAGACACCATAATACTCCCTGAGCTAAAGAGCTTTAGCTCTAGTTTCAGCTTAGTGACCTCTGCCTAGGCAATGTGCTCTTTAAGCAGGGTCCAAAACAACTGACCATCATCTCACCATCTGCTTCATGTCTGCACCAATCAGCGGCAAGCGTGCCAGATGGTTTGCCAGATCGGCAGCCACCAGATAAACAAGAAACGGCAACGCTGCAAGGCCTCGCTTGCTTGCATTCTTTCCATCCAATTCATAGCATTTAGCCTTATTTGGCGCATCTTTGAATGGAGTTCCCACCAGTCTGCAGCAAGAACACCAGTAAATATTTCATTGGCTTCAGTCACCTCGCTTCTAATGGATTCATTTGAAGTATATGTTAAGCACCAGAGGCCGATGGAGCAAGAGAAGCAAAGTCCTGCTGCTGCTGCTGCTGCTGCAAGCGCTGAGATGCTCGGGGTGGAAGGCAGAAGGAACCCCAGCCAGGGATACAAAGCCAAGTTGAAGACCAATAGACTGGCTCACATTTGCCATGGTTTGATTGGAAATGAAGCAGCCTCTGGTCTCATCCTTCAGGTTGCCAACGGGACTAATAGTTACAACGAAAGCTTGGAGCAAATTGAGCAGATCAAGTGAAAGAAGGAGCGATCCGCGGTGGCAGCAGAGGGCGGGAATACGACGAGGAGGGAGGGAGCGAGGGAGGG
The DNA here is from genome assembly GCF_901709675.1 of Syngnathus acus. NCBI lineage: Eukaryota > Metazoa > Chordata > Actinopteri > Syngnathiformes > Syngnathidae > Syngnathus > Syngnathus acus. The sequence goes on along the minus strand of NC_051106.1, from coordinate 10,909,956 downwards.
AGGGAGCGAGGGAGGGAGGGAGCGAGCGAGCGAGCGAGCGAGGGAGGGAGGGAGCGAGCGAGGCTTTCCTTTCCTCAACTGAGCCGAGCTCCTTTGTCCCTTGCCAGCGCCTTTCTGCCCCACAATGACAGCAGGTAAAGCGGCACGACGAGCAGATCCTCGCGCCTCAACGTTTCCCACCTCGTCTTTTCAGACACATTAGAAAGCACACGATATTTACAGGCCATTTCAAGTGGCCAACTTGTGCAAATCCCGGCCATGCGTGTGCTCGCCCTGCCATGCTACAAACCGGCTCAGTCCAAATGACATCAGGCACCGTGGCGTCGGTTGGAACCTGCCCCTTTTATGTTCAAACCAGACACGCTTTGGCTGCAAAAGGGAACCAAACAACCGCCATTTGGGTTGCTAATATGCTGGCTCAAGGGAACGAACGGACGAGTTTGAAGTCAAAACACCTCATGCAACCGTCATATCAGCATCAGCACAGCGGGGCACGAACACACAAGCCCCGCAAGAAACAACAACCGACAAGAGCATGGCTGCAACAGAAACAAGTGGAGGAGGGAAGGAAGCAAGCATGCAAACAGACACCAATTCGGTGCTCCAGCACGCCGCTTTTTTTTTTTTTTTTTTTTTAAGAGGACAATACGTCGTAGCGCTCGCGCATTGTGAACGTAAAGTACAGCGAGCGAGCAACTAACTCACCCTTTTCTGCCCGCTCGCTCGCTCGCCCACGGTTGGTTCTCACAAACAAAAGTAGGTCTGCATCGTGCTTAATCCCCGCTTTCGTCGAAGAACACCAATCGCCATTTGAATGGGCTAGATGCATCAATCAATCGGTGCGTCGTGGACGGCTTTCTGTTCGCGTTAGGATGGAACGCCTTTTCTCCTCCAAGGGCTGCATTGTTGACATTGCTTTGCTGACGTCATGCTAGCCTCTCATTCACAACAAGGAAGGAAGGAAGGAAGGAAGGAAGGAAGGAACGGAAAGGACCAAGCCCCCTCTGCACTTTAGATGCTGCTGCCTGTCAAAGCACACTTCTCACTCAGACATCTCATTGTACACTTAGAAGACTCCAGACAAAAGGAAAACCAAGTGATGACATTCTTTTTTTCGAATGGGAATATTAAAAGAGAAAAGTTACATTCAGACCTTTATGGTTTTCAAAATAGGTGAATAAATACATTTCTACCATGGCTTAACAAAAAGGACATTTGGTATCTGTTTGGTAGTGGTGGACCATCACGCATGCGCGTGTACATTCCATACACTCGTTCGTTTGGGCACGGCCTATTAATAATGACTTTCCAATTTGCAGACTCGTGTGAAATGCAGCGGCCGTTTTCTTGTTAGCGCTCGTCCTCTTACGGTTACTGACCAGCTAGTGAAGGAAATGGCAGTTGAGGCCAAAACCTGACCTGCTTCCTACATAAAAGTGGCCTGCCTGTGACATTTTTTTGAATCAACAATTGAACAAAGTTTGTGCAACGTTTTAAGTTAAAAACACTTGTGATGCTATTTTGAAGCTAAACCTGATTGTGCTCATGTTTTCTGCATTGTGATTGATTGATTGATTGAGTGATTGATTGATTGATTAATCCCGCAGATAATGAAGGTGCTGTGAGGAATCGTTCAACATGAAAGGGTTCACTCGCTCTATGACTCCATGATAAAATGCATGTCTGGTTTTCTCAAGCCAACGTGTCCTAAAAGTCCAGGCCAGTTCATGAATGAATAATGTTGCGTCCGTCCATGGGGTGTGAGTGTGTGTGTGTGCGTGTGTGCGTGCACGTGTGTGTGCGTGTGCGGCTTTAGCTCTGTTATTGGTCCAGGCTCTTTATCAGACTCAGTTTGTTTCTGAGGCCCTGACAGTAGACGGAAAGGCTGCTGTTGTCCTCCAGCAGCTTGCTGTGTTCCTGTATGATTCGAGATGACGTCTGGCGCTCTCTCTGCCCCTCCTCCAACTCGGAGATCAACTCCTGCCTGGATCCAAAGGAAGACAATTTTACGTCAACTCGCTTTTCCAAAAATCTCGAGTGGCAAGGTATTTCGCAACAGCGTGCGTGTTTTATCAAGTCAGGACATCAGAGCTGCTGCTGCTGCTGCTGCTCCTGCTGCTAAGGAGACGCTCAGTTGCATTTTAGCTTTCTGCCACTAGGTGGATAGCAGTCATTTACCTAGCCACAAGAAGTTGAAGAAAAAGCGCGGATGATTTTTGAAAGCCTGAAAATGTCCAAGGAACAGTCCCGCCCGCAGCCAACTATCCACATTGGTGACCCATTTGGGCCTTTTCAGATGTGCAGTCGAGTGAACTCGGCACACAGGATTGCGAGCTTGCCAATCGTCCTCTCTCTTACTTTCTCCTGACGAGTTCAGCAACCTCGGACTGAACCCTGATGTATTCCTGAGCCATCTTGATGTGCTGCTCAAATACAGCCATCGACTCTTTGGAGTTAGGACATGGAGCCAGGGGCTGGGGAGAGAGCGAGAGAAAAAAAATGCCGTTCAAGTTGCTGACAAGAGTCATACTTTTGATCAGACAAACTTCCACAGGCTATTTGTTTTCCTAAATAGAGGTATACGTAAATAAGCTCCATTATGTAAACCCGAGTGAGTCATCGTGTTCTGTAGTCGAGAGGTTATGATGAAAAAGCCTTACCTGTAACTGATGATCCAGTTTAAGGAAAGACGTGGGAACGGAGCCGTCGAGACCGTTTGTTGCTACGTACGGGGAAAACGCACAGCTTTCAGACAATGTGCTCGATTGTCACGCTTTTTGCATTCTCTGTTATCCCTTGCCACAATGAGACGAGATATGGAGCTACCTTGCGGGCTAACGGTCATCCTCAACTCGGACTGACTGGTCGTCAAGACCGGGCTGGAGCAAGACGTGGGGCTTTGGGAGCGTCGCGCTTGGCCGGAAAGCCTGGACAGACCGGTCCGCAACGTCTGGACGGGGAGAAGAAAAGACACGGGTCGTAAAGAGCGCTCTCCGTACAGACGTTAGCGCCATTAGGTTCGATTACTTTGGATTGTTTAAACTGGAGCGGAAACCTGGACTCAAAACTTTTCAGAGTTTCCTCTCGGCCAAACGGGCTCGGGTCGTCCGGGTTCTCCTCGCTCTCGTAAGTTCTGATCGTCTGCGCGGGATACGGACCTGCGGACGGACGGCATCCAAATATTCCACATGAAGCGGAGAAGTGGGACGCAACACTTATGCTTTTAGCCAAGTCATCGCTTGGATTAAATGCCAATCACTGTCCGTCTGGAACAATATGTAAATGTACGCGAGACAAGATAGAGGACCACAAAAAAAAAAAGACAGGCTATACTGCACCTACCTGTGTTTGAAGCAGATGACGAGCCACTCCGACTGGTTGATGACTGATGGGGGAGCCTGAGAGGTTCATCAGACCCTGGGAAGTACTGGGATGGGAACAATCAAAATACAAGTATATTTATGATGGATCGTCACAATGGTAGTTTGTAACAATAGTCCGGCTATTTGTTTGGGGTCTTAGGCAGTACACAAAAGAGAAGCGCTTCAGAGAACGGATGGATACGAAAGACTAAGCCCGCCCCGGAAGCGCACGTGATTTTGTATGGGCTCAAAGTTGCCGCCAGTGAGCTTGAGCAACCTCAAGCCAATGAAAAGCAAGCATGTACCTTCATGAGACAGCTCATGGTGTTTTTGATGTGCTCCATGGAGGGTCTCTGGTTCGGCTCTTTGTCCCAGCAGTGGGTCATCAGGGTCTCGATGGGCTCCGGAAGCTCTTTAATCAGAGGAGGCCGGGTCCCTGTGGCGTGAGCGACAACAGCCTGGAGTTGAGTCTCTTACTTGAGCTGCACTATTGAATGATGGGCACTTTGCCAATCAGCGTAATGGGTCGCCGTCAGAAACGCTCACCTCTATGGACAGCCCACATGATACAAAATGCTGAACCTCCAATCTCGTCAAAGGGTTTTTTGCGGGTGAGGACCTCCCACAGGATAATGCCCCAACTAAACACGTCACATTTTTCACTGTAGTTACTACCTGAAGAACACACAAACGTTACAATTATTAGGTGATGAGATAGATTCGAGTTAAAAAAAAAAAAAAAGAAAAGATAAAGGTGTACCTTAAAGTGGCTAATTTGGGCCGGTGGAATAAATTGCATTTTTATCTTTTATCCTGTATTCTCTCTTCCTGTGCTCACTCACCTTCAAAGACCTCTGGTGCCATCCAAGCGGCACTGCCTTTATTGTTGGTCATGTAAGTTTGGATGTCACAAGCCGTTCCAAAGTCGCAGATCTTGAGCACGGTACCCCGTGACACCAGGAGTAAGCTGAAAAAAAGGCCGTGGACAAGGAGCACAAACTCTAAATGCTATACCTACTTAAATGTTAAGTCAAAGCAATTCTTGACAATATATGTTCCCCGCGGCCCCACTCGTCTCAACGCCACCGTATTGTGGTTAGTGTTAGTGGCATATGAATTGCTTACCGAGTCAGCAAATTCGACACTGTAGCTTGGAGTAGCCACACTTTTGAGGTTGGAGTCAACACCAGTTTTTGTGTGTCAAGAGATAAACATTCCTGTGATGTGCTTTCAGACTTCTATGCTTTTTTTTTTTAGTTCAACAACGTCAAGGAATTTACAGGGAAATGGAAACACTATGCTGTTGAGTAAGGATTTCACATTGTGCATCAAGTTCATCTTACTTTGGTGGTTTGAGATCTCTATGAATTAATGCCTTTGGTTTCATGGCATGCAGATAAGCAACCCCCTGGGCACACTGCAGACACCAGCTCATTGCATGGGAGGCTGTGTAGGGCGCCTGCGGCTCAGCACTGTGCAGGACTGCAAAGACACATCAAAAGGGCTTCACTGTGCTTCTCTACGTTCTACGTTTACAGTGGATATAGCAAGTGGACAATCGTTGTTACCCCCCATGTTAAAAAGAATGAGCCCAAGATGAAGCATTTCTAAACTCTTTTGTTCCAAAGAATGAGACCAAGATAAGGCATTTCAAAACTTTGGACACTATTAAGATGAGACCGAAAAGGAATTGATTGCCTGTTATCATGAATAGCAGCTGTTCATGCAGCTCGAGACGGAAATCGTCAGTCAGCAAATGACTGTAGTCGCTAACTTTTACTACTAGAGGGTCCTCATACTCCGCCATGAAATCACCATTCACACTTCAAAGAAGTTTTGAAATGATTGATCTGAATCTATTTGTTTACATCCCAAAAAGCTGACCGCTCAAGAGGGAGGGGCCTGTCAACTACGTATTTGTACAGCAACTGTAAAAGGGGATTAGCAAACGTTTGTTACGCAAAGCCACATCCAAGAGCAAATTTGCATGGACTCACGGTTGTATAAAGAGCCACATTCGGCATATTCCATGACCAAACAGACCTGAGAATTGAAAAACAAAGTCACATGATGTTAATGTTGGCTAATCAATTTGAAATGATGAGCAAAGATTGTGCACTGGCGAACTAACGGAGCTTGCTATCTCCGTTGAAAGCGCTCAGGAACCTTCTCTAATAAAAGCCTCGTTTTGTACTCGGTATTGCTCTCACTCCCCTGTGAATCAATCAAGGTGGAATTTTTTGTAAACAACAGGCAGGGTGAGTGTGGCAGGATTACTTACGGGATTGTCGCACGAGCCATATAGTTTCACAATGTTTGGGTGATTCACTCTCGAGAGCTGGCGAAGCTGTACGAAGGCAAAAAGGGGCAGACACAAAATGTACTCATCGAAGCAATCAACTTCATACGTGAGACAAAGTGTGACATTCCACTTTTGTTTAGGCTTACCATAATGACAGACAGACAGACAGACAGACAGACAGACAGACAGACAAAGACAGACCACGGACAGGCTGGGCTGCCCGGCATCGGATCAAAAGTTCAACGTACCTCGACGAGAAAAGCTTTTCTTTCATTGTCGCTCTCGATGGTCTTGATTGCTACATCTTTTCCGTTCCATACAGCTTTGAAGACAACACCAAAAGTACCCCTGCCAACAGCCTGGAGGAAAAAAACACAACAGGCAAAAAAAAAAAAAAAAGTCAAAGACTCACAACACAAAGTGAAATATTGGACTTATTCTAACGAAGACGACTTTTTTTTTTTTTTTTTAATCGTAATATACACGTGCAGCGATCATATGAAATATGTAACTATTGCAGGCAGCTCGTGTTTGCAATTCTTTGCGAAATAGCATGAATTCCCTGTCTGTCGGCCACAAAGGTACCGGGCCCGGATTTTGTTTGGGTTTTTTGTTGTTGTTGCTATACGTAGTTGTTTTTACTGTCATCTCCCTCGTTTTGTCTGTATGAAATGTGTCGACAGAATTGCTGATCAATAATTTTGCGTCTTGTGTTCAGATCAAGTAACAACATTCTTAGCCTTAGTTCCAATTTGCAAATGCGAGTAAGGGTGACACGTTTGTCGTTTTGTTTTCTAGATATCCGCTATTTAAATCTGAACGTATGTTATACTCGACACTGGATTCCAAGTGAAAATATGTTGTTGTTTATTCTGCACAGATTGAACGACTGACTCGTTTGGTCGTATTTGGGAGCCCAATTTCCATCGATACAAGAGCAATCCGTAGTGACTCGCCCCCCAGCTTGCTTCTTTCGAAACTTGCAAGAGAGCGTTACTGACCGCTTCAACTTGGATGTCTTCGTACTGGATGTCTTCAAAGTGGTTAGCGGCTGGAGGCTCCACCATGGTCGCAGCGCAGCGCAGCGCAGCGCAGCGACACAAATATTGCGCAAAAGTAAGGCAAATTGTTGGCTTTGCTTTGAGCGACTCCAGGAAGTAAGAGTAGAAGCAGCGGAGTCTTCTTCTTGTTCGCTTGACATCTATTGGAAGCATTAGCGCCATCGTCAGGTTATATCAGGCATTACTTTTCGATCGCGCCCGCCAGGGAGCCCCAGTTCAACCGATGGCTGCCGCTGGGACTGAAAACCATCCTTTGTCCTTTACGTTTCAATGAGATTCAGGACAATTCTAGATGGGCTCTATATTTGAATACTTTTAATCATCATTCTATATGGGCTTTGCAATTGTATGGAGAAATCCCTTGGCAGGTGCTCTTTGTTCTTGGTCAAAGCTCGAGTTGAAAGACAGGCAAATCAAATTTCAAACAAATGATATTCCAATACTGCGAGACAGGTTACGACGGACACGGCTACATAGGCGTGTGGCGCCCCTGCGACCGCATGGTCCCATACTGTCCCATACTATAGTATAGCAGGAACTTGAAGGAGATGCTGGCGGTTGCTCTTCAGTCACACGTCACCGGTAGAGCTTTGTCGCCGGTCTCTCCCGGTTGTTGCTGACAGTTTCTTGTCGCCGATGTCTTTTGCGAATCATTTTGGAGAGGTCCTTGTCAAACACTTCGCCGGAGCGAAGTGCGGACACCAAGTCATCAAATTCACCTCCCTCGTCTCCTTGCACATTGACTTGAGATTTCTTTGCCTTCTGCTCCCGCTCTCTCTTCATCTGGAGAAAAGCAACGAAAAGCAATGTTGAACTCCATTCTTTAAGAATGAACACATATAGTATTTGTCCACATTATTGCAATCTGTGAAAGTGAGTTTTTTTTTTTTATTGTAACATCAGGCTGCTGCAGGGGATACAACTATGGAGACGCCGCGTTCCATACCTTGGCCTCCAGGAGTTTGCGTTTTTCTTCCTCCTCCTCGCGTCGGGCCACGTCCTCGTTGGCCTGTTTGGCCTCCGAGAAAGACGAGAGGAACGTATCGAAGATGCCGAAGAATTCGTCGGGCTCCAGCTTGGCCGAGTCTTCTCCAAAGTGTTGTAGTGCTTTGCCGAGCTTCAAGCGTGAACGTTGATGAAAGTTCAAGTTCGAGCGACACTTGACGAGAAATATGTAGAAATAACTTACCAGATGTTTTGCCTCAACATAGGACTCCTCCACTTCAGATAACGTGAAGGATGCCACAGTAAGGAACTGCGTGACCACAGGAACAAATCTATCCGTTGAGCCTAAAGAGCTTTGACTTTGCTGGTACTGGAGTTCCTGCAAGTGCAGGTAGACGCATACGTACGTATGATAGAAAGATGCGTTGAAAACACGCGTACGGTAGGTCTCGTTGTAGCGAGCGCTATGTCTCTCGTTCATCTCCACAAGAGCCCTCAAAAAGGAATGAAAACTTCCAATCGGTCCATACCTCTAGTTTTTATGGTATTAATTGAAGGAGAAGAAAAAAATAGACATATATTCTTACCGCTTCGACACTTTTGATGGCGGATCGCAAATTGTTCATGTCTTTCTCCAATTCTTTCATACTGAAAGAAAGAAAAAGAAAGAAAGAAAGAAAGAAAGAAAGAAAGAAAGAAAGAAAGAAAGAAAGAAAGAAAGAAAGAAAGAAAGAAAGAAAGAAAGAAAGAAAGAAAGAAAGAAAGACGGCGAGACGGTGAAGAAAGAAAGTATCTGGCCAAGCCAAGGCAAAGGCAGTTGCACGCACTTGACTTTTGCAGCTTCTGGCACATTTCGCAACTCTTGGCTCAGGGCCACAAAGCCAGGGAACCTTTTCTCCAACACGGTGACAATGTAGTTGAGCAGAGTGAGGTTTCTGCAAATGGACTCCATTTCATAGCTTGCTAGAGTATGCTGTACGAGCAGGCAATAGGAAAGCGTACTTGTCAATGCTCGACTTGGTGTCGGCAATCTTGTTTAAACTGGAAACTTTGAATCCGCAAGCGTTTCCCCGCTGTCCTTTATTCATGTAGTTGCCCAAGGCCAGAACCACTTCCAAGAGTTGCCGCAGCGTTTGGCTCTGGGTCACCTCCCTGGATGCGGCGCGCAAAGCTGAAAAGAAGAAGAAGGCCTGCCAATGACGTCGGGCACGCACCTTTTTGCAGCAGCGAGCGCCTTGCTCAAGAGGTCACCTTTGATTTTGGGTTTGATGTCAGCCACCCTTTCAGCAAACCTTTTCTTCAAGTCAAGAGACAAAAGTCTCTGTTGGTAGTGGTCGATCCTAGAAGGGAAATGGAACGGAGGCCAGCTCAAATGGGAGGGAGGGAGGGAGGGAGGATGGGAGGGAGGGAGGGAGGGAGGGAGGGAGGATGCAAGGGAGGGAGGGAGGATGCGAGGGAGGATTTTGGGAAGACCAAGCTTTGGGCTCAAAACATGATTCGATTTCGGTATATTTTAGAAAATGAGGGCGCCTTTCCTAAAAGAGAGGGAAAGCCAAGCTAGAGGAATCCAGTGCTTAAGAAGTCAGTCCAAAGTTGATGTTCTGCGACAAACCAAGCTCGTCCCACCTGCTCATTTCAAAGAGGAAGCGGTCGGCTTTGGCCATCCGCTCCAGTTCGTGCTTGTGTTCCTCCAGCAGTTCAATGTCATTTTTTTCAGGAACAAATTTTAGAAGCTGAATCACACACACAAACACAACATACATGAAATGCCTGCAGCTTCATGTTTGGCTCTACTGTAAAAATGAAAGCACGTGACAAAAAGTGATTGGAGAAGAAGGCCAGAAAACATGCAGCATAATGAATCTAGGAATATTGCACTGGATTGTGAGCTAGAATATTTTGCACGCGTTACCTGTTCCAGCATGTCTCTTGGCAGATCTTCCTGTTCGTCCATGGATAGGATTGCGGAGCGAATTTCCCCATTTGTCAGTTTTAGCCTGTCGCAGCACAGAAAAGCAAAACATTGCCATCAGGCCATTTTCTTTTCTTTTCTTTGATCTTTCCATTTCCTGCAATGGCTCTGGCCGTGGCTTTTTGCTGACTGACCGCGAAAGGAGAATGTTGCAGTTGTGCGCTCGGCGACCGTCGATCACAGAAAGCTCTTTGACTCTCTTGACCACGGCGTTGTCGTCATCGCTTTCTTTCTGTCAAACGGGGAAATTGTTCAGTGTGAAGATCCCAAACGCAGAAGCGGTGTCAAGTGACGCACTTGTGGCCTCTGGTAAGCTGAGAACGTCTGCTGGAATTCTGCAAGATCCAGGACTTTGAATGCCTCCAGGTCGTCAATTTCTGTCCAGATGGTGCCTTTTATTTTGCTCTGGGGGGGGATAAAAAAAATCATCTGTTAGGTGTCATTGGATTGTTATTGGGAGCAGTGAATGGGAGTGCTTTAGCTATCTGCAGGCTAGACCAGAGCGACCCCCCCCTTACTATCACGTCAGTCAGGCCAGCAGGCAGGCAGGCAGGCAGCAATCAATACTCGTACCTCAGGAAGCTTGCTCCAGTTGAAGGACTTCATTGGGTTGTCTGGCTGCGGAATATTTTTCTGCCTTATACTTCCGAGAGGAGCTCCTAGAGGAGGAGGCGGTGGAGGTGGTGGTGGTGGAGGAGCAAATGGAGTATTGCCAAACGTTGGTGGGGGCGGAGGTGGAGGAAGAGCAGGAGATGGAAGCAAACCTCCTGGTGTGACCGGAGGGCCGCCCGGAACACTCTGCAAATGACAAATGAGCAGATGACCTTGCTGATTTCTTTGGCTTTGGCTTGGTGGACAAAAACACACATTCAAATAAAATACGACAGTTTTGGATGGAAAACCCCAAAAATCAATTCAAAGTGTGGAACGCAGACGGTAGTTTGAGTTGAGTTAGTTAGTTTCACCACAGTGTCGCTCGCAAACATACGGAAGAAGCGAGTTGGCTCAGCCGCGCCGACACTTGGGCCAGTTGTTGTTGGGCTTGTTTGTGTTCATTGCTCTCCCGCTCCAGTTTGTCTTTCAACTTGTTGAGCATTGTCATCATGTCTTCTTTCTCCTTGTTCTTGGCCTCACACTCCCTTTCTTTCTTTTCCAAGCGTTGTTTGAGTGCCTGATGATCTGGGGGCGGGGGGGATGAGATGTCTTGAAAGCATTGAACCTCACGCTTGCTTTCTTCTCACCTTTTCTCATTGCATCTGCTTGATCTTTCCAATGTCTGACTTCATTTTCCTTGACTAGCCTTTTGAGCAAAACATAAACAGATGAGGTTGAAGGCAACTTTTGTGGGCAATTAATACTACTTACATTCGAACGATATTTTGAACATTGAAATCTTCCAAGGGAGCAACGTCAGGATTTTCGCCTTTGTCTGTCTGCAGGACCAGCTGCTGAACAATCCGATCCAACAACACCCAGTATTGAATCATGGTACTGTTTTGCTTAACTGTGAATCCACAACAGGAAGGAAGGGAGGGAGGGAGGGAGGGAGGGAGGGAGGGAGGGAGGAAGGAAGCAAGGAAGGAAGCAAAGAAGGAAGCAAGGAAGGAAGCAAGGAAGGAAGCAAGGAAGGAAGCAAATAAGGAAGCAAGGAAGGACACAAGGAAGGAAGCAAGGAAGCAAGGAAGGGAGAGAGACACTCTTACATAGAGTTGAAATCCATTTGTATCCATTGTAAATGGCCTTACACGGCATCATGAGACAATGCTGTAGCGCAGACAGGAGGTGAGGGTACGCTTCCGTGTGCGATAGACGTTTCCTGATCAACTCAAACATCTGGCTTGCGCTCTTGGTTTCCATATGAACCTGAAATCAGTCATAGAATCATATTCGGCATGGCAATCGTCGTCACGGGTTGTATTTCTTGGACGGGGACCGAGCGGGTGGCTGGCTGGCTGGCTCACAAGGTCAAAACGTTTGGCCAACTGAAGCTCGTCGTCATTCCTCAGCATTTCAAAAAAGTCCAGATGTCTGCAAGACAACACACAGTTGCCATATGCTCGCCAAGTGGCAAAAGAATAAGGCTCCGTACAAATCGCCCTTTCAGTGATCACACACCTGTCCAGAGTGGCATTATCGTGGGAGCGAAGTTTATCAATGACTGTCTGGATGCCCAACATCAGGAACTCGTAGCGTAAATGGATACGGAACTCCAAACTGCTCTGAAAAAAAAAAAAAAAAAAGACAATACAACACAATAAGAGTTGCTGAGGTGGCACACTAACAGCTTTTACCTCGCCTGGTCCTTGGCTCAGCACGGCGTTAATGAAGGACATAATGGCAGTCTTCAGGTTCACTTCATCTCTGTAGCGACCTGTGGCTCGATCCAGGTCCGTCACCAGTGTCTGCACAAAATCAGCATCACGCACAGTCATGTGGCTGTTTCAGACCAAATCCTCCACTCCAATCGTTGGTGAAAGAGAGGAGGATGGGGAAGGCTTACAATGACACATTGCACACTGGCAAAAAGGACGCACAGGATCCTCGTTGCACATCCGAAGCTTTAAACGTCAACAAGATGCCAGGGACTTTTTGTCTTTGGTATTTACAGCGACCGCTATTGACTGCTTGCCGCGGGGCCTCGGACGTCAGCTTTCGACTGAACTCGAGCGTGCAAAATCAATGGCTCAATATGTGTGACCTGGAAGCGTGTTCTCTCTGAGGCAAAGGTCTGGTAGTTGAGCATGGCCTCCAGTACTTTCTTATGGCCTCCGGGCACCAGGCAAACTGCGCCCAGAATCTCCAGAACGGCAACCTAGGAGAAAGACAATCAAAGTCCCGCATTCTCCAATAGCTTGCCAAGAGACGTTTACATGTCATTTCTTAGAACAAAGTGCAGATTCCCCAAATGACAACAGTCGCACCTAAAGCAATACGCTGAAGTTTGTCAACGGTAGTCCACATCAGATGGCTTATTGGGGCCTTCGAAAGCACTTCTCAAAAGGCTACAAAGGCAACGTCGCATTCCGGAATATAGTATTGTACTGGCTGACGCTCTCGCATCGGCGTGCGTACCTTGGTTTTAATGTTTTCCGCGGCGAGGCTTTGCGCGATGACGTCGATGCTCTGGCCGTGTCCCAGAACGTGAGCTCTTCCCTGCGAGTTGTTCATCAGAGCCTTGACGCAGCCAATCAAAGACGTGCGGACGGGAGACTCGGTCGTCTCGTCGTCCGTCGACTTGAGAAGGTTCAAGAGACACGATAGGCCGTCCAGGTCCATAAACCTTGTGACAAACCTGCGTGAGATCAAGCAGAGAGCTGCAAAGAGTTGAAAAGGACGTACAAAGACGTACAAAGACTTTGAGAGTCCGAGAGCGAGCGCAGTCGAGGGAGACGGCGGCATCGGGGACTTCAGCGCGGCAGCTCTCCGTTTTGCAGATTAGGCGGTGCTGTCGGCTTCTTCGAGCCGTGATCTCCGGCTCTCTCTCCGGAGCCGAGCGCCGAGCGGCCGGGATGAGAGTCAACGCCTCCGAATCCGAGACCTGGGTCGGAACGCCCTCTCCGGATGGCTCCGGTAATTGTAGCCTACAGTGCGAACGTACCTCATGGGTTGTGTCCTCAGAGCTGTTTTGAGGCCTTCGACAAGCCTTTGTCTTCGCAGATCTTCTTCATCCTCCATCATCAGCAAGGTCTTTCTCTGACAGACAAAGCTAGCTATTTTGAAACTCTTCATTTATTTCAGTGTCAAAAGAAATCGTCATCTACTTACAGTGGCCATTAAATGGAGCTGGTCAATATAATACTCTGGAAGGCTAGTTGCTCCTTTATTCTCTTCTACCTCCTGAAATACAAACCCATATGAGCCAAAAGAAATTGCCATTGGCAGCGCCGCAATTCCACACGCACGCTGAAGGAAAGCAACATTGGTGCTCAATGAGTTGTGCTTCTTACCATCTTCTTACTCCAGTAAAGCTTCCATTTTTTCTCCGCTGGCAATGCAAACATTCCAGCGCGGTGCTCCTCTGTCAGGTCCAGTTCATCCTTCAAGACAGGGGGAAGATCAGAGGAAAGGCGGGAGCCCAAGCCGCTTGCATCTCGCCGAGTGGCAACGTCATTTCCATTTCTTTGTGTGTCTTGGCATGTGAAGAAATTGACAATAAAGCAGACTTTGACTTTGAGTACTCACCACCAGCTCGGTGAACATAGCGTCCAGCTCTTGGGCGGGGGGCATCGCTAAGGTGGGCTCCAGTGCCGCCGCTGCCCTGGCATTGTGCTGCAAGTGGCTTATTTCGGCATGCTCCTTCTTGAAACAGCAAGGGAATAAAGTGGCAAACAGGTGCCCCCCCTCAGATGTCATGTTCCCTGCCACCCACTGAAAAGGCTTGCCTAAAAACAGAATAGCAAGGCTTAGTATATCTTGAGCGTGACAGTCGTTCTCCTTTCATTGGCTGGGGTGGGCTGGGCTGAGCTGGGTACACGTGCACAATATGACAAGCAGAACAACAACATTTGCATTGACCTCTTTTGATGAGCGCTGTCACAATTTACCAGGTGAAATGAGTACTGTCTCCTATGGTGCTGTTTCCTGTTGGAATGGAGGGCGGGAAAAAAAAGAACAAATCAGCCACTTTCCGCACATAGACCAAGTCCCACACGCACTCACACCGAGGGCCTGTTTGGAGCGCGTGTGGGAGGAAAGCCACGCAGCCCGCCCGCCCGGGAGCAACATGCAAAGTGCACGCAAAGTGCGGGAGCTGGAATCCGAGCGCGCGCGCCAGCACCTTGTGCTGTGCTGTGCTGTGCTGAGGCGGGCGGGCAATGTGCAAAGCAGTACTCCGTGCGCAGTGGCGCTCCGTCATGGCTAATTCCTCTCGTCGGTTATTCATGATAACCGCCACTTTGCATAATCGCCATACTACACATAATGAAGCCGCAATCATTTTGTTCATTCATAATTCTTTTCAACAGCGCGTGAGGCCAATTCCATTTTGTTATTACTGTGTAATGATGAGGAGCTCAGCTACTTTGAAATGTAATACAAAACAATGCTGGGACGCTTGGCATATTTATGTAACAGTGAGTTTTGCTTCCTTGCTTTGCCATCATTGTATCAGCTACTAAAAGAGATTGAGCGATAGAAAAAACTGTGGCTAACACAGCTTGTGAGATCATGTTGGACTTACAAGTCCTTCAACAATTTAGCAGACAGTGCAGTTTCTCTGGGTGCCAACATGGGACTGACGTTCTCATGGACATGAGATGAAAACACAACATGCCTCTGTTTAAAATGTTATGTCGAGACAAACCATTTTCTATTCACCTCTCCTGGCCAACTGCGGCTAGTTTCCGGAAACAAGAGCGCTTGCTTTCAACTTCCAATGTAAAGAAGCACTCAAGTATTCCAGTCACGTGCACACCCTTCCAGCTTCATTTATACAACAATGTGACAAAAGAGTAGCAATGCAGCGGGCTACCAAACTCTTGACCTTTGTGGGCTGGATGAGACGAGCTCCTACGTTATGCAGTGCGATGCCATATTTGGCAGGTACCAGAAGATGTCAGTGGCTGTCATTGAAACATTTCAACTCATTTCTTGTGTGTGTGTGTGTGTGTGTGTCGTTTAATGCTTACAACCAACAGCGGCGACAAAATGGACAAAAAAGTTGCCTTGTTGCCTCCGCCTTCCACAAACAGCCCAGATCTTGAAGGAGATGAAACCCCTGGCTGCTATTTAAGAAAAGGATCATCCAAAGTCATGTCATTTGGTGGATTGCATCAAAAATGAAAACCGTGCATCTTCCACATCGGCTCGTTTGTTTCTTTCCCCTAATCTTGAGGCAAAAATCTTCACACAAGGTCTCCTCTGCTTTCTGATTCCAACGAGCAAAACCGAGCTGCGTTTGGTTCTCCAGATGAGGCAGGTTGACAGTGCACGCAGTTATGTGGAGAGCCAAAACACACACGGCTGCATTCCTGCTCCAGGCAGTCACACCCTGACCTCACCCACTAGATTTTCTGCCATGGCATTCAGAGAGAGAGCGAGCGAGCGAGCGAGAAGCTTGTTTGCCTGCTTCTGTATGGAGATTGCAGCTCTTAGAATGCATACCTCAAATATTTCCTCCCCCCCCCCCGCATGCTGAAACTACGTCATTTCAAATTGCACCCTACTTCCCCATTAGCTACATTGGCACTCACTCATTTGTTCTTGGTTCCGTTTGTTCCTATAATGACGCATTTTGCCAGTGAGAAACTATCAAGCATTATTGCACTAAATCAATGTCACGTATTGTGCATTGTGACGGCTCACAGCACAGTCGCAGGCCATCAATACTGACTGACTGGGGCATGCATGCGCTGTCCTGGTTGACCAGTCGGTAGAATGCCAATCTCCATCTTATTCGCAATCTTCCGGCAAAGTGCTTGTTTTTATTTGTCAGACGTTTGCTATGGGTTTTTTTTTTTGGGGGGGGGAGAGTTGAAATGGTTTCATTTGTGAGCGTATATCAATTGCGGCCATTACGGTTTGTGGAAAAATGCCTCCAGGAAAGAACGAGTTAAGCTAGCTCACGTCCGTCTTCTCCAGCTTTACTTTCAGAACTTCTGACGTATCCAATCCAAGTCAAATTTTGAAGTGGCAAAATTGTAGCAAGCAACGTTTACAACCTTCTGAAAACGATTGTTTTATTGACAAAACATTCTGGGGCCTTAAACGTTAGCTCCAAGTGGAAGGAGAAACGTTTGCTGGCAGGCAGAAAAGTATTTCTTTCTACTGCCTTATAGCAAGTAGTACGGCAGAGTTACTTTGTACCTGTCTGTCCCAGTGCCGGAGATCCTCGCCAGCAGAGCTCTCGTCATCTGCCGGCCACCACAGCACCTCCGGCACCTCCGACCGCTCCTTTCCAGCTGCCTGCCACCAACATCCACGCAGCTAGCAGACGGCTCCTCACCGTCTCTGTGAAGAGCTGCGGACTTCATCACTCATTGACACAAAATCCTAACCAAAGGTCAAAGACAGACTGACTCTTTTTGTTCAATTGAGAAGAAAAAAGCGTTCAAATACAAAGCCAAAGCCATTGGAAGCAATGGGAGCATTTTACTGGAAGGCTCTTAGCGGAACACAAAAGCAGTCGGTCCATGGCAAAGAACAACCATCTCAATTGAAATGCAAAAGCTCTCTTTGCGAAACAATCCAACATGCGCAAATCAAATGCCCCCACCGCTTTTTGAAAGTTCATAGGCTTGTGTCAGCTGTGGTCATAATTGGGACACTGACAAAGTTGGGGAGTGTTGTGCTTTCTGACTTGGTATCCCTGCAGAAAAACACGGCACGGTTCTTACAGGCCCACATTGTACTCTCCCCCCTGGGTTCTTTTCCTGGACTTGAACTCGAGAGTTTGCTGCTGCTGCTGCTGCTGCTCCTGTTGTTATTATGAATTCCCACCCGAGTTACATAGCGATGATCCCTCATCCTTTCCACTCGATTGAGTCCAATCTCTCGCTTCTGGATGCGGCTAGACAAGTACGCGGCTATGTATCGGCTCCGATAGCCGTCTTCTCGACTCCGTCCCAGCAACATGGCTATATTGGGGTTTCTCAAGGCATAGATCAGCGGGTTGACGGCTCCGTTTGTCCAGGCCAGCCAGATGGCGAGCGTGTCCATCACCGGGTTGAATGTGTAGTCCCCTAATGCGCTGATCAAGCCCATCAGACAATACGGACCCCAGCAGAAAATGATCAAAACAATCATAATGAGAACGGTGGTGGCGGTGCGCATCTCGCTGTAGAATCGGAGCAAGTACGAATAGGTGGTCACCGGTCGCACGCGGATTTCAGAGAGACGAACCGTCTTGCAGATCTTGTAATGGCAGAAACACATGAGGGCAAAGGGCAGTAAAAAGCACACGGTGATGAGAGAAACGCTATAGGCCGTGCCCAGACGCGAGGTCCCCGAATGGAAAACGTACATGCAGTGGGAAAAAGCTTCCCGGTGGACTCGCCTTGACTTTGGCGCAAAGACGTACCACGGAAGAGAGAAAACGATGGCCGTCAGCCACACGCCTATCAACAACTTTGCGGCTAGCCGCCGCCCCATCTTAGCACGGGGCTGTCTGACGATGGCGTAGTAGCGGTCAAAGGAAATCAAAGTCATAGTCAGGGTGGAGATGATTCCAAAGCAGGTGTTGAAAAAGCCGTTGGCCACGCAGATACCTTCTCCAAACATCCAGACGCCGCCGTCCTTACTGAAGAGCATGACAAAGGAGAAGGGCAGGCAGAGGACGGCCGCCAGGAAGTCGGAGAGCGACAGAGACATGATGAAGGCGTTGGTAACCGTCCGCAGCTGCCGGTGCTTGACGATGACAATCAGGACCGCAAAGTTGCCCAGACTGGAGAGGAGGAAGATGAAGAGGAGAACCAGGGCCTGAGCTGCCACCAAAATGCCCATCAGGACTGCTGTGTGCGCGTTCGCTACCGATGCTGCCTCGTGGTTTCCTTGGACATTTTGGCTGCTCCGTACGGTGGCCTCCTCTGAGGTGGTAGTCACCAGGTAACTGCTCACTGCGTAAACAAGCCTGAACGAGAAGAAGAAATCTGATAAGTCGTGTGTGTGTTTGAAAATAAAATGCACAATCTGGCGGCTGTTAGGACTAGCTAGAAAACCACTCTTCTCTTCTATGCCCTCTAGCGGCCAAAAAGAAACACTACGTGCTGGAAATGTCAACACATCGGGATTTCAATTTCCAAATACGCATCTCCGGCGAAAAACGATCGATCGAGGGATCACTCTATAGTATCTAAGTTAACATTTTGGTATTGTGACAACACTACACTACCCTTTTCAAAACATGATGTTAAGATCACTAATAAAGCTACTGCAGTATTCATGCTGGGTGGGCCTTATCCTGTTCCTCGTGCCTTCATTATTCAAGTCATAGATACTGGAATGACCACGAATGAAAAAAAGAGAATCAAATCTAAACAGTGGAAGGCTTTACCTTGATACGCGGGTGCTTGTGGTGCTGAAAACGGCCATGTCAGTGGTGGCGGCGGCGGCGGTGGTGCTGCTGCCACTGCTCGCCCACGGAAGCGGTTCCATTGATGAGGCTCAAAAATTCAGTTAGTCCCTTCAAAGGTCACCACTAATGGCTATAGCTAAATTGCGGTCCTCTTCATACTTTGCTACTTTGGATGGATGGATGGATGGATGGATGGATGGATGGATGGATGGATGGATGGATGGATGGATGGATGGATGGATGGATGGATGGCAGGCGGGCAGTCTTCCACCATCCAGTGGTGAAGTCCAAAATCCTGACGTGACATCTGCATGGCTTCTTGCCTTACTGCCAATGTTCATTTCTGTTTTGCGATATCACATTAAAAGAGTCGAAGAGGACTGTTGACATAATGACTTGTGTGCTCCACTAATTTAATCCGAGCTTCTATGTCACGTGGGCTCCCCGTGGACCTCGAAAGATGAAGAGGTCATTGAATGAGGCTGGATTGATCCACAGTGTGCAGCTCCAGTAACTCACTTCATCTTGGGGTTCTGGTGATGGTAACAGCTTTAGATTTCTTTTGATATTCATTATTTATTTACATGACTTCAAATAGTTTAGCTTTATTCACATTTCGACCAGCAGTGTCAGAGACGGAGAGGGGCAACATTTTGCCAAACGAATTTGTTAGCATTCACGTCAACAAACAAACAAACAAACAAACAAACAAACAAACAAACAAACAAACACACGTCACCGAGGGTGAATATTTAAATATGCGAAAACAAGAGCACTTTACGTCACAGCTAGAATAACTCGTTGATAAATTGTTTGATTTCCTTAGCACGAGCTGTCAGACGATATGCTTCATTTTCCATGCTCTCTTGAATTTAATGAGCTCATTAGCTCACTAGTTACCTGACAACGTCAAAATATTCCATTTTATTGTGCGCTCTCCAGCTTCGCCTCCTTCTCTGAATGCGTTGCGACCACAGCAGGGTGCAAACAATATAATCCAACAATTTAGCAAAACCCCATTTCCGGAAAATCGCCCCAATAAACATCCATTGTCCATTCTGCGATAGTTCATGAATAGATCCATTTTCCGTGGACTGCTTTTTCCTCCGGTGTTTCCAATGAAAATCGAGTGCTTATAGATAGATCCATTGGCTGCTGATTAATTGCAAATTCCAGCCAGCGGCCTCTTCCCTGTCTCAGCCCTTCCCTTCCCTTCCCTTCCTCCCTCCCCGGATTGGAGACGTCGCGTCGACGCCTTCTTTCTGAGCACTCGGCATGGCATCCCTTGGTGACGTTGACTGGGTTGTCATGGTAACATCTGCGTTCATCGTGTCTCGGGATGGAAATTGGCGTTGTCAATTTTGACAAGCTAAATGACGGAACATATAGTGGTTCCATTGGAAAAGGAAGGTTCAAAGCATTGAAAACGGCATCCACTGTGCAGTAGTAATTCATTCAAGAATGATGTCATCTCAGAAGCATCTTTGATATGGATGACTTGGAACGTGCGAATGAAGTCAGGCACTGTGTTTCCAACCATGCGCTGTGTGTGACATTTCTTTTCTCCCCCCCCCCCCCCCCCCCTTTTTTTCTTTTTATCGGCCGGAAAAACGCCTCCAAGTGCACAGTGGAGCGCCACCACAGCCAGCCAGCCAGCCAGTCAGCCAGCATGCGGCAGTGTTGCGCTCCATTGCATAGAAGAAGCCTTGGTTATTCACTGAAACGTAATGAAAGGTTTTGCAAACAATACACTGACAATTTCAACTTCTGTCTCTTTTTGACGTCTCACTCCGAATTCTAACCTTCTTCGAGTGTCGCATATGGACTGGCGCTTTTACGAAGTTCGGGAGTCCGCGCTTCATTTCATTTGCTTCCTCCACATGTAATATGGCGGAAACGTTGACGTGTCCCACAAAGGGGAAACTCGCTCATGGCAGTGCAGTGTTGGTGTCTTGGTGCAAATGCCTACGTACGTATTGCACGACGTGACGTATGGCAGCGGCGGCCCGGTGGCTGAAAAGTGTTTACTCCGTTCGATTTTGAAAACTAACTAACTACCTCATCCACGGAGGCCTCCAATTGTTTGCAATGTTGGGTTAGTACTATTTATCAACACCAGTCAAAATGATATGTGTGACGTTTTGACGAGTTGAGTCTTCCTCAAATTCGAATGATCGCTGAGCAGGATCGCAGGATCGCATGATCGCATCAAATACATCGAATTGGATTTAAGAGTACGTTCAGGCCATGTTCTCGACGGTTAAAGCAACGCGGCTATCAGAAGAATAGGACTGAAGGTGTCAACGCGTTTTTGGTTTGGCCAAAGTGTTGCTTTGCGCATAGTACGTAGTCGTAACAATGGCACGTTCTGATTGACATTTGAACAGAAAATGTCGCATCATCAGACATATCTAATCAGCGGTACATTTGAAACGTCGATATTTGAAAGCCTTTTGTTAGCTCAGCACAACTGATTTCTCCATTTGATGCTGCAACACATTTCTGTTTCCTAAGTACACATTTCAAATCAATATGCGAACAATGTTGAATTCTGTATTGGTAATCAGTAACATATGGCCATCATCCCTCCCTCCCTCCATCCATCCATCCATCCATCCATCCATCCATCCATCCATCCATCCATCCATCCATCCATCCATCCCTCCCTCCGTCCCTAACAGGTGTGGCCATGAGCGCAACGTGCCCAGGACTGTACTGTGGCAGAATAATGTTCAATGGGTCGGTGGAAAGAGACTGTGGTGTAAGTATAAACCTACTCAACAACGTAAAAATACGAACAAATATTGGAGGAAAAATAACCCCCAGCGGGGATCAGCACGAGCCCCCGTGATTTGCGGGTGCCGATTTCCAAACACGCAACAAGGTGTGTGCATTGCATTTACGGATTCTGTAACGGACTCCGCAACGCATCTGTTCCGCAATCAGTGTGAATTAGTCGTTACAACATGAGTGGGACTAATAAAGTTTTGTGGATTTGGAATGATATGCACGGCGGCAAAGAGCACTTTGATCATTGTCAAATTTGGAGTGAGTTGTCCATTTTTGCACTCAACGATGGTGTGTGTGTGTGTGTGTGTGTTTTGTTCTGCAGTTTTGAATTGCAACTTTGATGCAAGTAGTAAAAAAAGAATTTGTCTTTTGATGGACTGCAGGTTTGCCCTCGTGGAGAGCGGGCCAACCACCAAAAAGTGTGTGAACGTTGCACTGAGTCCCCTCAACTTTATGATTGGCTCTATCTGGGCTTTATGGCCATGCTGCCTCTCGTCCTTCACTGGTTCTTCATTGAGTGGTATTCCGGTAAGAAGAGGTGAGGACGTATTGCAAAACCTTCTCCAAAGTATGAGCAAAGCAACAATGGCCTGTGTCCATTGTCAGTCTTCCAGGTGATGGAAAGTGCTTTTTGCCTAGCTTAACAACAACATTTTGTGGCATCAGTTCCAGTGCTCTGCTGCAGCACGTCACAGCCTTGTTGGAGTGCAGCGCGTCTGCCGTGCTCACGTTGTTGGTCACGGAGCCCATAGGGACGCTCGGTATCAACTCGTGTCGAGTCCAGATGCTGTCGGACTGGTACACCATGCTGTATAATCCCAGCCCCGACTACATCAACACGTTACACTGCACCCAGGAGGCCGTCTACCCACTGTAAGGACTGCCGCATGTGTGTTATGAATAGCTTATCATACTAGCAGAAATGTGGGAATATTTCAATGTCTGCCAGACAAGGAAGGAAGGAAGGAAGGAAGGAAGGAAGGAAGGAAGGAAAGAAAGAAAGAAAGAAAGAAAGAAAGAAAGAAAGAAAGAAAGAAAGAAAGAAAGAAAGAAGGGTGTGTTAGTGGAGGGAGGCAGTGTAGAAAAATCAATGTCAGACTGATTTCTTCTCAATGTTTCTCCTTGTCAGCTACACCATTGTGTTAATCTATTACGCCTTCTGCTTGGTGCTGATGATGATGCTGCGCCCCCTGTTGGTGAAAAAGATAGCGTGCGGTCTGGGCAAATCGGATCGATTTAAGAGCATCTACGCTGCTCTGTACTTCTTCCCCATCCTCACTGTGCTTCAGGCAGTGGGTGGGGGATTGCTCTGTGAGTACACGCTCTGCTCTGCGCTGCGCTGCTCTTTCTCACCTCACCACTTTTTCTTCACTCTACGCTTTACATTTGGTTCTTTCAGACTACGCATTTCCCTACATGATACTTGTCCTGTCTCTCGTCACTTTGGCCGTGTACATGTCTGCTTCTGAGATACAGGTAAGACTATTCCACCTTCCTCCAATGTCTTCTTTCTATTTTGAAATGGACTTATTGGTTCTCTGTCCTCAACAACAGTTGGCATTGCGTGCATCCAAACACTGCTAAGCATTGGGAACACATATGCTAGTCATTTTCCTTTTCCATCATCTTGTTTTGTTTTGGCCCAGTGAACTTTTCCGAATCATTTTGCCTTTACTAATGCGAGCCGCTTTTCCTTTCTCCGCCGCTTGTGTTCTATCAGTCTTTTAAGAACCTGGTTGCTAAGAAGAAGCGCTTGGTTGTCCTGTTCAGTCACTGGCTGCTCCACGCGTATGGCATCATCTCCATCTCACGGCTGGACAAGCTGGAGCAGGACCTGCCGCTGTTGGCCCTGGTGCCCGGGCCCGCTTTGTTCTACATCGCTACGGCTAAGTTCACAGAGCCGAGCCGCATTCTGTCGGAGGGAGGCAATGGACACTGAAGCTCCTAGTGACACTTTGAGCCGCGAGCGATATGCATAGTGTCAGTTGTCGCTATTTCTTTTTTAGGGATCATTTCTTTGACGGATGCTCACTGTTACGCATGTCTCGGCCGTTTGCTGACATATGAGTTAAGTGTAAATGATGTATATATTTATCTGTACTCGACCTTGACTTTATGATGGCCACTGGCAAGAGTCATCAGAAAGCTTTGTCCTTAATAAACCAAGGTATAAAAGTTCACTTGAAGCCAAAGAGTAATGTATTGTCAATTCTCGAACTGCGGACACTCTGGCTTCGTTCCCAGCTTGACTTCGGAGTGAAAATGGCCGACGATGAAGGTTCTCTGCTTTCTGAGCTGTCGAAAAGATACCGAGTCGCCAGCCCCCTGCGTGCACTGCTCACTGGCACAAACTGTTGACTGACAGATGCGTGAGTTCTGCAAACGTACACACTTTCAGCGAGCTCTGCAAACGCACAAAGTTTCAGCAATCACCACAATCAACTCAACATGCAGCGGGCGCTCGAAACACACGCGCGACCAATCACAAGTCAAATGGGAAACTTACCAAGGGAAAGTTGGCTGCGCGTGAAGCTCCAGACAGGACGCGAAAAGAGAGGAAAGCAGCAACACCGGCGGAAAGCGTGACGCAAACAGAAGCAATCAACACGAGCTGATAGCCCGATGCCGTCTAGCGGTCGGAAGAAACCTCTACACTTTTCAAAAAGGAACTTTATTGTTTCCCCTGGAAGAATACAATCAGCAGGAGTGAACTTTACTGACCCATTGCACAAAGCAAGGTCCAAAGGACAGTATTGCTTGGATAAGTCTGATGTGGAAGGGTGTGACTGAACAATGAGCTCATCTCAACCAAATCATATTGGTACCAACCGGAAAAGAATGGAGGCCTGAGCCTTCTTATCTTGAAATTAAAAGAGTGTATTTGTTCTTTTGTATCAATTTACCCCCCCCCCCCCCCCTTCCCAGATATACAGTAGATCACCTCAAAGTGCGAGCAATTGCAAAAAGGCCTCAAGAGTTGACACTGCGTAAGTCACCGTTGGTATCCGACACACAGATGCATATTTGGAAGAAGAAAAAAAAAAAAGTAAAACTTTCATTTGCATCTTGAAGAAACAGCTTTATTCCTCCACTGATCGCTCGCTCCAAAGCCTCTATTAGTCAGCGTGGCAGCAGGGCCGGCGGATAAAAGGGTTTCGATCAACCCATTGTGCAGTGTCGTCCAAAGGTGAAACGTGCAAAAGCATCCATTGATTACTCCTGGATGTAAATGATGATGATGCACAGAGATCCCACAAGTCCCAGTGCCTGAATGCCAAGGAACCACAGCAGTAGCCAGAAGATGACAATCAGCACCGGTTCGACTATTTTGTCCCCAAAGTACATCCGGCTGAACCCCATCTCTCGCAGACACTTATTGAACATCCCAAACAGCGTCCCCATGCGCACACACTCATCCAGCGTAGGCTCCCTGGTGCTGGGATCGTCCTCAAGCAGCCAACTCACGCCGGGATGACGCAGCGGTAGTGCTCGGCTCATACTCCCGTCAAGCTGCAAACAAATTCAAATGAGCAAGGACAAGACAAAGACAAATTCAAATGAGCAAGGACAAGACAAAGACAAGACAAAGACAAGACAAGACAAAGACAAAACAAAGACAAAACAAAGACAAGACCAAAGACAAGACCAAAGACAAGACAAGATCAAAGACAAGACCAAAGACAAGACCAAAGACAAGACAAGGGCTTGTTTGAAACAATCTATGCTGCATCAGTGGCAACACGAAGAGGGCAGCCATGCCAAAAGAATTCTTTCTACAAAAATGCAGCCGTTGTTAACGTTCTCTCTCCATTTGAAATGAATTCTCGATCACAGTTTAGAGTGGAGTTGACAGTTAAAGTGAATACATTTAAACTGGAATAAATGTAAAGCACTATGAGGCGAGCGAGCGAGCGAGCGAGCGAGCGAATAAACAGCCAAGGCTAGCTTGTTAGCAAACTGGCTTTACCCGGTTCGGCTGCTGCTGTGCTGCCGTCTGTCTTGCGTCGAGCGAGGACTCGGTCAAGTCACGTCGATGATGAAAATCATGGGTGCACAATGCCACTGGGGACGTTGGCTGTGACATGGATCAAAAACACGATTAGTCCCCTGCTGCACTTTTGGAACCTGCTAGGTGCATGTTGTGCTGTGCTCCAACTTCCGATGCATTCAAATGACGCTAAAAATGTCGGGATTCGCAATACGAATTTGAATCAAGCCTCTTCTTGAAATCGGATCTCCAACTCAGCAAGGTTGACGGATATTACAAGCCAGATATAGAATCGAGGCTATGTGCGAATATGACCGTAGTCATATGTTTTGTTGCACATTCATAAGGCCGAGACGAGCAGGGAGCACGCAACTCTGGCGTTAAAGTGAGCGCTAAAGAGCTCGAAATTCCTACTATCAAATGAACTCACCGTCACGGTGCGCACTGCGCACTGTAAAACAAACAAACAAACAAACAAACAAAAAGTTTTGTTCAACGTGACGGAGCAATTTTCAGTATATGTTCATAACTTAATCTCCTTAGCTAGATACTCGACGATAGCTGATATACGTTTACTGAAAATACTTTAAAATACACGTGGAATTTGTTACATCTTTGTCTTTAGCACTCCCCCAAAAAGATGCCACATTGTTTACGAAGCCGAAAGCGCTCCATTGATAGATTTGACTAATTGCCTCGGTCTCGTCATCAATTGTTGATGTGGGTCTGGTGCTTATTATTTGTTGTCCTTCAGGCTTTAAAGGCTTGCCACCGTAGGATTACAGAAGTGTAATCCCAGCTAATCTGGGATTCAGTTTCACTCCAAAGTGTAGATGGCAAACTCAGACTGGACAGGAAAGACAATATGGAGATACAAAGGGCCTGTGGAAGGACAATATTTCTTGAATGAAAGATGTATTTGCTGCTTTTCCTTCACGTCCTGCTATATCATTTGTCGGCGGCGCTCGACTCCTGCCCACTTTTATGTGCCTGCGTTTATGGGACCAGAGAAGAAGCAGACCTCAGGTTGAGTGGCACTTTTTTGCTCCTTAGCTATATCTAGCCTTTTGTGGGTGTGTGCCTCGTGAAGAAAAATGGTTCACACGATGGTTGGATGGGACCCGAGCTTTAAAAAGGAACAGAGATGGAGTTTGCTAATATTTAGCAGGAGGCTATGTATTACGCAGAGAAGGACGCCAGGCCAGGGCCAGGCCAGGCCAGGGCAGGGCAGGGCAGGGCAGGGCAGGGCAGGCCACGCTACGCCACGCTACGCTGCGCCACGGCACGCCGCGCCACGCCACGCTGCTTACGTCCCAATGTAACGGGTTTGTTTTTGTACGTCAGGTCGGTGCAATGCAGCGACTCGGGAATCTCAGCCGTACCTCTGGATATCCCCGCTGACACGGTGAAACTTCGTCTGGAAAAGACCCTGATTAGCAGGGTGCCCAGAGCGGCTTTCTTCAACCTGTCAGAGCTGCTTTTCTTGTGGCTCACCTACAACTCCATCACCAGCATCCACCCCAGCAGCTTTGTTAACCTGAGAGCCCTGAGAGAGCTGCGTCTGGATGGCAATCTCCTCAGCGCCTTCCCTTGGGAGGGCCTGAGGGACATGCCTGGCCTTCAGACTCTGGGTCTTCACAATAACCGAATAGCCAGCCTTCCGTCTCACGCTGCCGTCTTCCTTCCCAATATCACCTACCTGGACCTATCCAGTAACAGGTGCGAGCAGACGCCGCTCCCTCGGCTAACTGCTTCTTCTTAGCTCCATCCACTTTGCTCCTCTTTGCAGGCTGACGACGTTATCGGCCCAAATGTTGGACCTTTGGTTCCCGCTTCTGGGCCAACGAGGGAAATCGGTGCCGAGACGGATTTTGGGTAGAGAGATAATCTTAACGTGGGGTTTTGTTTCAACTTAGCCGTCAGCTAATCATAGTCCATTTTGCTGGCTGCTCACCCCAGGTCTCCATGACAATCCGTGGTTGTGCGACTGCCAGATCTCCCTGATGGCGTCATTGTCAATGTCCCCGGGGAGCCCCGTGGTTCTCATGGACCAGCTGCTCACGTGCAGCGCATCTCCGGGCGCTCCGTCCGGGATCCCGCTGTCCAAAGCCCAGCTGCCCCGCTGTAGCAGACCCTCCGTCCGGCCCGCAGCCGCTCGAGTGGTATCGCTGCTGGGAAGTCACGTGATTCTCCGCTGCGACGCCACCGGCTACCCCACGCCGACTTTGACGTGGCTCAAAACTTCCAACTACGCCGGTAAGGCTTCCAAACGGTCTCGTCGAAGCCACCAGTCTAAAGCCGTGCCATTTCCCTCTCAGGTTGCTGTCGACGGGACGTCGCAGATGACATCCGAGCAATGCCCAGCAATTTGAAAAGTTGTAAGATGTATTTGCCCTTCCACTTTCATTTGTACAACCCAGCCAAAGCCGCGTACGTGGCTATTGTCCCAAGCGCAATTGCATTTCCTTCCTACCACGTTGCTCTAATTTCCATCCCTTTGCTCAAAAAGCCGGCCGGCTTTGCTGTTCTAGCCATGCAGGGATCCCCTGGAGTCGGCGTGCGCTGGTCAATCATCAGCTTGGACGACTTGGCCCTCAAGGATGCCGGCGAGTATCGCTGCCGAGCTCGCAACGTGGCGGGAATCTCGGAAGCGCCGGTTGAGCTGAAGGTGGTGGCAGCCGCGCAACTCTCCCGACTCCCGAGGAAGGAGTCCCGGAAGACTCCGCCCGAGCCCAAGTGGTCATCCAACGGCAGAAAGTTCAAACCGAATCAAAGTGCGTCTCTCCGGCCCAGGCTGAAAGACAAGCCGTTCCCCCGAGCAGCTACTCAAAAGAACCACACGCAGACATTTGCCGTCATTGTGTCCCAATCGGTTCCCGTTTACCACAAAGGGCGCAAAGCAATCTTCAAGAAAATGAGCCCAAAAAAACCCCCGCGTCTATCGGACCTGACAATTCGACATTCACTATGTCAAAGCCAAAAGTACGACAATTGCTCGTCACGGAGACTTTCAGTCTAGTTGATCCTGCAGACAGAAGAAAGAAACACACTGCAAATGTCAAATCATAGTAGGAAACGCAATTGCCATCTCGTTGTATATCTTGACATGTGAAGACCTTGACAATAAAGCAGACTTTGACTTTGAAATCAGCTGGCATCCGCCCGACCCCTAAGTGAGGAGGTGTGCGCACACAGGAAGGACAGACACTCTTTGTGCCAAAACAAATAGTCGGGTCTCAGGATGTCCAGCCTTCAAACAAGCAGAAGCAGGGGAATGGTGTCCAAATCTGCCGCTGGGTTCTGCGCTTCCACCCCGAATCACGGTCCAAGCACCACCACACATCATGATGTCAGTGCGTTGTAACTTGTAAATGTCACTTTGTATGTCAATAAAGTTTGCCACCAATTTTGGCCACGGACGAGGGCGCTGCAGATTGATCGGTGCTTTGACTTTTATGAGCATCTGTCAAAAAGACGACCAAGTGATATTGCAGTAGGTGTGTCGGTCACCGCAGCACGGCACAGCGCTGTCAGCACTCTTATTTGGAATGTCTTCCTTCTGTTGATGATTGATGATGTGAAGCATGTCACAAGCGCAATAAAAGAGCAATAGAGTTCAGTTTGAAGGAGTCAACATTCTTTCTCCACACATGAATTTCAGCTTTGGCAGATTGCTGGATTTACTAGAGGAGGCGTTTCTTAGCGAGGGCCACGACCAGAGTGTCTTGGCAGGCACGGCACGCTGGGATTCTTTCCCTTCCCTCACTTGCCTCTCGCCAGCCACTCCTTAGAGGCCAGTCCGAGATCTACAACTTGAACATTTGAGAGCGGGATGTCTAGCGGCGCCATGGACTTGGAGCGGGAGAAGCGCCGTTACTGTATCCGTGGCAAGCACGCGGTCATCATTTGTACCACGGTAGCCGTCTGCTCTTTGGCGCTGGGTCTCGGGGTGGGCCTCTCTCGCTCCGACACCACCGGCACGCAGTCTACTCCGGCCCCTACGGCGGAGGCCACGTCGCCGCCGCCAACGCCGCAACCCGGCGGGGGGCCCTGCCTGCCTTCCGCCGACAGCAGCGGCGATTGGAAGAATTTCCGTCTGCCCGACTTTGTCAAACCGCTCCATTACGACCTGCTGCTGGAACCGGACCTGCTCCACGATACTTACACGGGCACGGTGGATATCCGAGTGCAAGTGGACAGGCCCACCCGCCACCTGTGGCTCCACATCAGAGAGACCTTTGTCAGAGAGCAGCCCAGGCTGAAGCTGCTGGATGGCCAGGGAGGACACAAGGATGTGCCCGTGAAGCGTTGCTTCCAGTATAAGCCGCAGGAGTACGTGGTGGTGGAGGCCAGCTGGGAGCTGCCCGTCACCGGCCCGGGGGAAGTCTACGTGCTCACTTTGGATTTCCAAGGCTGGCTCAACGGCTCTCTGGTGGGATTTTACAGAGTCCTGTACACAGATGAGGCAGGAGTCGGCAGGTACGTTTTTAAGCATCGTGGCAGGCACAAAGTCTTGGGAATGGCGGAAAAATGCATACAAATGCGTAAGCCGGCTTGACCCTTTCCCTGCATGTATTCTATTCGAAAGATTGCCGCCACCGATCACGAGCCAACGGACGCCCGCAAATCGTTTCCCTGCTACAAGTGCATAAACCGGCTTGACCCTTTCCCTGCATGTATTCTATTCGAAAGATTGCCGCCACCGATCACGAGCCAACGGACGCCCGCAAATCGTTTCCCTGCTACAAGTGCATAAACCGGCTTGACCCTTTCCCTGCATGTATTCTATTAGAAAGATTGCCGCCACCGATCACGAGCCAACGGACGCCCGCAAATCGTTCCCCTGCTTTGACGAACCCAACAAAAAGGCCACCTATAAAATCTCCATCATTCACGACGCAACGTACGGCGCTCTGTCCAACATGCCGCTGGAGGTAGGCGCTCAAGTTCTACGGACAAAATGTGCCAACTATTTCTTTTGCGCGCTCCCAAAAAGCATCAAGCGTGTGCCATCAGTGAGCACGTGAAGCAATGTGCATGCGCAGGGTTTGTGTTGGCCAGTTGGCAGCGGGTCATCGTTCACTTTCCGCTGGAGCCGGACGGCCAAGCGAGTACATTTGAAAGAGGCCTGATTCCAATGTTCATCCCGTTTCATGCCTTCTTCTCTTTTGACGCTGCAATGACAGAAGCTTGGAATGAATTTTGCCGCTTATGATGATCCATTTCTGCTCAGAGCGCCCCTGAACCTCTGCCGGGCAATAAAATGAGGAGCTCGTTCCAGAAGTCCGTTCCAATGAGCACCTATTTGGTATGTTTTGCTGTGCACCAATTCGCTCATGTGGAAAGAAGATCTGCCCGAGGAATTCCAGTGAGTTCCTTGACCGTCGTGGCGTTACACTTGACGGATTGGACTCCATCCAGAATGCATTTTCTTTGCCTTCCTAGTTGAGAATCTACACGCAGCCCAGTCAAGTGTCCACTGCACGGTACGCAGCGGACACCACCAAAATCATTTTTGATTACTTTGAGGACTACTTCAACATGACCTACTCCATCCCCAAATTGGGTAACATTTGACGGTCGGTCGGTCGTGCCGTGCAGTACGGATGTGGGAATGTGCGCTTGTGTTTTGTAGACAAGATAGCCATCCCTGACTTTGGCACCGGGGCAATGGAAAACTGGGGCCTCATCACCTACAGGGAGACCAACTTGCTGTACGATGCCAACCAATCGTCCTCCTACAATAAGCAGAGAGTTGCCAGCGTGATTGCCCACGAGCTGGTTCATCAGGTAAGCCGTGCTTGGTCTCAAACCGAGACCAAAGACATGCTGCTCTATTTGAGCCCTCCATTTACCAGAGTTCTCCACAAATGATTGGCATCTTTTGCTATCGTTGTGACTCCTCTTATCATCAAGGATTTGTTCGAGACGATGACAGACTCTATTGTTATCGCAGCTTTGAATATTGCTTTCTCAGATAAGCAGATAACTAGTCACGCTCCACAGTCCGTAAAACTTTATGGAGTTAAGAGAAGGACAAGGGCAATGTTTGTCCCCCCAGAGCTAAGGACGGGCACATTTGTGCTTGCTTGCTTGCTTGCTTGCTAATGTCTAATAAAGAACATGAGTTTGGAGAAATGTCTGATTGCAGTGGTTTGGAAATATTGTGACGATGGATTGGTGGGATGATCTGTGGCTCAACGAAGGCTTTGCCAGTTTTTTCGAGTACATCGGCGTGGAGGAAGCAGAGCCTAGCTGGGGCATGGTAACCGGGCAGCCAAAACCAAAACGAAAAAAGCCACTTTTAAGAGCTCAATGCACTGAGTGCTGTCTCCTCCGCAGCGGGACATTATGATCATCAGCGACGTGCTTCCCGTCATGGTGAACGACGCCCTCCTGTCCTCCCACCCGATTATTGTCGACGTGGCGTCCCCCGCAGAAATCACCTCTGTCTTTGACGCCATCTCATACAGCAAGGTCTGAGCAAGGAAAAGCGTTGCATCACATTGAAGATGGAGCCATCCGCCGCTTTTCTTTCTCTCTTTCTTTCTTTTCCCTAGGGAGCATCGATTCTCCGCATGCTGGAGGACTGGATGGGGAAAGAGATGTTCAGGGCTGGCTGTCAGGTTAGGCCCGGACCTTTGTCAAATTCGATGTCAATGTTGAATCTGACCGAAGCCTTGTGTGTCTTTGCAGAAATATTTAAAAGATTACTACTTCAAGAATGCAAAAACCAGCAACTTTTGGGCATCCTTGGCAGATGTGCGTCGAGTCCGTCTCGGTCGCTCGAATCCCATCCATCCCACGGTTAAGCAAAGGACATTTTGCTCCGGATAGGTGAGCGGCTTGCCGGTCGGAGAGGTCATGGACACGTGGACCAAGCAGATGGGTTATCCAGTGCTGGACCTGACACAGGTGGCAGAGGTGGCCAAATTGAGCCAAAAACGTTTCCTCCTGGACCCTAACGCCAACGCTAGCCAACCGCCTTCGCCCCTTGGGTAAGAAAAACATAACACATAACAATGGTCAACTTGGGTCAGGGAGAGAAAGAGGATGTCAAATCACAACCATGTCAAACATGCTCATTCCCAGAGCCTAGACGTCAAGTCTCTTATTCTGAATGGGGAAGATAGAGGCAGTAGGTATCTCATTTGTGCCTATTTTCCCCCCACAGATACAAATGGACTATACCCATCAAGTGGCACTCTGTGAAGAGCAATAAGAACATGACGGCCATGTTCAACAGGAGTAGCGCAGGTACGTAGCTTGCTGTCTTTCCCTCATTCCTCATCATTCCTACAGCTTGGGAAGCAAAGTTTCAATTCAGCCAAACTTTTCTTTCGGCTGATGTTTTCCAGAGCTCGTTCTAAAGGACTACTCGCCTTCAGTCGACGGCCTGTTGAAGATCAACAACCATCATATCGGATTCTACCGAGTCAACCACGAAGATCGGATGTGGAACGAGATTAGCCGTCAACTTCAAACCAACCACTCGGTACCCTCGGACTCCGCTCGGATCGTTTGTGACGGCTTGTGTGCCAACTTTTCTTCGTTCTCAAACAGGAGTTTGACGCAGCTGATCGCACAAGCTACATTGACGATGTGTTTGCGCTAGCAAGGTCAAGTAGGAGACAAAACAATACGCGACACCGTGATGATATTTCAAGGGCATACAGAGTCGATCGAATGTTGATTTGAACTGATTGTTCAGGGCAGACTTGATGGATTATGGCCACGCCTTCAATCTTACCATGTATCTCCCAAATGAGAGGGACTACATCGTATGGCAACGGGTGGCCGCCTCCATTGCCTACGTTCGGGACATGCTGGCGGACAATCCTGCTCTCTATCCAAAGTTTCAGGTAGGTCGTTTTGATCTCATTTGGCCGAGAAGAGGAAAAGCTTGATTGAAGTGGCAAGTGGGGAGGGAGCCTTTGTAATCATTGCAATCAACAACAAACGGGAAGACCCGAAAGTCATCGGTGACAATAACGGCACGCGTGGCTTTTCACGAACGTGCGGGCAGCATGGACAAATCAAACGTTACATACTGTAGAGCGGCTCTCACACGTTTACTGTTCCCATCCTGACTGACGCTCATGTTTGTCCCCGCAGAAACTGTTCCGTCATCATGTCAAAAACATCTCATCTCGTCTTGGATGGAAAGATGAGGGAACGCAGGCAGAGAGGTTTGGCAAGCTCAGTGTTTTTGTGTGTTTGTTTGCTTTTGATGCACCAAGCGTGCGTGCGTGCGTGCGTGCGACTGTCGATGATCCTGTGGCGTCATTGATGTGGGCTTGCTATTTGTGTCAGGTTACTGCGGGAGACTGTGCTCAGCATTGCTTGTCAAATGGGAGATCAGGAGACGCTCAACAACGCATCCGACATTTTTGACCGATGGATCGATGGAAGTCTCAGGTTTGTCATTCTTTTCATTTCCTATGTGTTGACATTTTACGGTCTCAGCTGCGGTCGTGACATTGTGACCACCCGTATCAATCTGCTCGGTTTGTCGCAACTAAAAAGGGGATTTGATTTTCCAGCAACGTCGCCGTGAACCTGAGGTTGCTCGTCTATCGTTACGGCATGAAGAATTCTGGCAACGAAGCAAAGTGGAACATCATGTTTGAGCGCTATCAAAACACCTCCTTGGCTCAGGAGAAGGACAAGTTGCTGTATGGGCTGGCGTCGGTTCAGGATATAACGCTTCTTTGGAGGTAAGGGAAATAGTATCGTCCACAACAAATGCAAAGCAAAGCAAAGCAAAGCAAAGCAAAGCAAAGCAAAGCAAAGCAAAGCAAAGCCATTCTTTTTGACAAACAGGCTCCTGGAAGCCTCCAAAGACCAGAATGTGGTGAGGAGCCAGGATCTGTTTACTCTGGTGACATACGTGTCCTACAACCCAGTGGGTCAGAGCATGGCCTGGGACTGGGCCACCCTCAACTGGCAATACCTGGTTAACAGGTCAGTATTGGCACGTATCAAAAGCCCAAGCCAACTTGTTGTTTAGATTTGTGACACAATCTTACATTTTAGCGGCACCATTTTTTATTGGCTGTGTACAATGACAAAGGCCTTCTATTTATCTCTCCATGACCTCAACATTTGGCAGCAAAATAATGTCCGTCATCCGCCGAGCGGGACGCACTAAACCTTGGCTAGATAAGAAAAAGTGTTAAACAGTAACAGTTCACACCACCAATGCACATTGCTCATAAAGATTAAAAGTGGACAAGTCAGTGTTGAGAAGTGATAAAAGACTCACCAGAATGCCTTCATTGTTCCAGAAAAAGCCATACTAGATGCTCATTTGCATTTGTGCTCCTTTTCCTCTGAATATGCTGTTGTACACAAGAAGCCAAGGATCAGGTGATCAGGTGACATTTCATTGCACAGCGCACAATAGCCCTCATTGGCACAAACGTATGGAGCAGCTTGAAGGGAAGGTGGCTAGGAGAACAAAGACACAGGCAGGCATCAGGCAGGGTTGGAATGCAGCAGGTAACAAGCGGGAGCAGGTGATGGCACGGGCCGAGGGAGGCCAAGTTGGCCACCTGCGGCACGGCCGCGGGACGCTCGTTACGCGCCGTACTCTTGTTATCAGACCGCTGAGCACGTGACCTGTATTCTGTTGATGAGCCATTTTCTTTTCCAGATACACCATCAACGATAGGAACCTCGGCCGCCTTTTGAATCGCCTCTCCGCCGATTACAACACAGAGCTACAACTGTGGAAGGTTAGGAATGTTTGCAACAGCAACAAATGCAGCTACGTACATTGCTTTGGACTAGAAAGATTTGACTTTTTTTTCCCTTCAAACAAATGAAACGTCAAATTTGCTCCATGAGCCAGTTCATGGAACAGAAGCAGGGAGAGCGTTTCTTCTGACTGTGTGTGTGCGCGCGCGCGTCGCTCTTCCAGATGGAGCATTTCTTCCGTCTGAATCCCAACGCTGGTGCTGGGGAGATGCCGAGGCAGCAGGCACTGGAAACGGTCAAAAACAACATTCGGTGGATCCAGACCAATGAGGAGGAGATTACAGCGTGGCTCTATAGCAATGTTGACTAACTCAGTGACACATTTCAGAGAAGTCAACATCTTTTGAAAATTCAATGAAAAAATCCAGATGATTTCAGACCATCATTTATGCAGCATGATTTTGAATTCACAGGTTCTTTGTCTGTATTTGTCTCTGTCTGTATTTATGTCCAGAGAGTGATGAAAATGACAAATGACATGGGTCCATGTTTCTCTGGAGTGCAAGTGCCATCCAAAATAATCATGACATTGTCACACTTGCTTGCCTGGTCTGGTTTGGTCTGGTCTGTCCCAAGTTTACACCCGCTCTCTAATTTCAACAGTAGTAATCACCGATAGTGACTCATCCTGTGCCACTGATACATTTCACTATTCATGCCCTAAACTGGATTTCGGCTCTACTACGTTGTGAAGCAGTCCTGAAGCAGCCATCTCACTGAGCCAGATGTTGTTGAGAACTTGTCATAGGAACCTGAGTATTGATGGTGATTCTTTGTCTGGTTTGACAGCGGATCATGCCAACGATGGCTCTTCGGAACCTGCGTGAAGCAAGGGAGGGAGGAAGGAAGGAAGGAAGGAAGGAAGGAAGGAAGGAAGGAAGGGAGGGAGGGAGGGAGGGAGGGAGGGAGGGAGGAAGGAAGGAAGGAAGGAAGGAAGGAAGGAAGGAAGGAAGGAAGGAAGGAAGGAAGGAAGGAAGGAAGGAAGGAAGGAAGGAAGGGAGGGAGGAAGGAAGGAAGGACGCAATGAAGCAAGGAAGCAAGGAAGCAAGGAAGGAAGGAAGCTCAAGTTAACTCACCCCCATTGTTGGAAAAAAGGCACATCACGGAGGGAAAACTTACTTTTTGTTAGCAATGACATAAATGCAGGGATTGTAAAAGGTGGAGGACTTGGCAAAGAGAGGCGCGATGATCGCCACGGGTGCGGGAATTGTTCTGGGCTCACCAAAAGATGCCCAAAGACACACCACGGAGTACGGAGACCAGGCCACAAGGAACATTACGATCATCACGACAGACATCTGCAACGTGACACAAATGACACGCATGCGATGAAAACCTTCTTGGATTACACACAGCAAGAAGAGCAATCGTCTTTCAACCTTTGTTACATCCATCTGATCCGACCAATCGACATTCATATTGTCTAGGCGGTCGCTCGCTTTGTATCTGCTGACTGTGGCAGACACGTTGTAATAGCAGTACAACATGACGGAGAGAGGGAGCACAAAGTTGACAGCAATCACCGTCATGGTGTAAGAAACGAAGGATCTGTGGAGCAAAAACACAAAGAGAGTGGTTGTACGGCTGGGAGGAAATAATCATGCAAACAACTCACGCGTCATTGTGCCGCCAATTAATGGTGCATGTAGCTCCAGTTGGATCTGGGGCATAGCCAGCCCAGCCCACGATAGGCATGATGGACCAGAACAAAGCATTAAGCCACGCCGCCAGGATAAGGAGATTGTACGAACGCACTGTCATTTTCTGCCCTGAAGACACAAAGGCGTGGGCAAAAAGAGATGATTGCTTGCTTGCTTGATTGATTGATTGATTGCGTCTACTTCTCGGCCGGCGACGCATAGTCTGTGGGCTTTCGCAAAAAGTACTCGCTCACACTGAAAATGTAGAACACAATACCGGTTGGTACCTATGTCCGGCCTGCAAATTGTGAGGTATCGGTCGATGGCCACCACAGTCAACAGGCCGATGCTAGCCATGCCAAAGAAAATGTTGAGAGCTGCATAAATCTGAAAACAAACACAATTGGATCAGGCAGGCTATGACCTCCATGCTTGTTTTTGGACTAGGATAAACTGTAATTGTAGGCGACATTGGCGTTTTTCAGACAAACAATTATTGAGAGGCACTGCCTTACAGTATAATGAAGCGGCTTGCCCCAGCTAGATGGATGAGTATTAGGTGCCCGAACGGAACAAAGAGAGAGGAAAAGAAAAACAAAAATCTCATGCGACTCAAGATAATGATGACTGGTACAGTAATACAATAATCACGGATAACCTTTTCAATAGTACTCGCTTGGTTTTGAGAAATGAGTTAACGGTTAAGCGGACACAGTTGTTTTGTTTCTTTTTTAACAGACAGAAGGAGTCACAGAAGTCACGTCAGCATCTACAATATGCATGTACGTGTGTGTGTGTGTGTGCCACCCACCTGACAACCAGTGTAGCCAAATTTCCAGCTTCCATGGATATCAGAGGCAGCTGACATGGGGTACCCAATGCCTGCTACTCCAATGTCAGTAAATGCCAGGTTGATGATAATAAAGTTGGTAGCAGTGCGGAGCTCTTTAAACGTCACAAACATTAGAAGGACGACAATGTTGCTCAACAGACTGATGATGCCTGGAAAGAGGAATGATGAAAAGATACATTGCATTTCATTGCCTTCGGTTACATTGAAGCATATATTCAATTCACTCTACTATTATGATATCGCTGTGATTTACCTTTGTGTTGCATGACGTAAAGCAGAAAAGACAAGTTTGGAAAAACAAATGACTGAAGATCATTTCATCAAACACAAAACATGACTAAGAGTATGAAGAATATACATGACAAAAGTCCTAAAGTCCATACTAAACTGTTTGTACCTGCAGTTATGAGATATGCGGCCACTATGTTGTGCTCCAGCTGGGAAAAAGAACTTTTTCCTCCATAAGGTATGTCATTTGAGGCATTGAGCCCAGAGTCAATTCCCATTCTAGGAAATGTCACTCACAAAGTAAGGTAAGAACAGAAAAAAAGAAAATACAATTATGAAGAGGTCTCCAAATTCCAGAATGTTGCTCAAATCTGCTCGTTGTATTGTCATGAGGGGAGGTGCGTGTACAAGGATGAGGATTAGTACATGCCACGGTTCCCTAGTTGCCAAGTAACGCTCGGTCGGCAATTTGTTCCGAACACCGGCAGCAGGGTTCCGCTTGAGACGATTACAGCTCACGTGGAATTTTCTTGCAAATCAGGCCTTAGTCACAAAGCTTGACACAAATGCCCAAAACGTGTTCAAGGTACACAGCACAAATACCCAACTAGAAGATAAAATAACAATGGTACAGATGCAGAAAAGGAAAACAAATGCATATATATTGGCCTTTCGTCCGACTGAGGCCTTCTTTTGGTGTAAATGTCTTCTTTCCTGACATCTGGATTTGGGGGGGGGGTTTCCCCTCATTTTCGTGCGTTTCGCCTGATTTGATGATATTAAATGCCGGCTGCTGCTTTCATACTTTTATTTATTATGTGTCAGAGTCTTGAATTTGAACTGCTGCAACTCAAGTGTAACAAGAAAAAAGTGGTTTACTTTAGATCAGTGGTTCCCAAACTTTTGCAGGCTGGCGCCCCCTTTGGCTCCCCAGTGAATTCCTAGCGCCCCCCCCAAGGCATTTATATAAATAAATAATACATTTATATAAATAAATAATGCATTTATATAAATAAATAAATAATACATTTATAATATCATTACCATTACGTTGAATTAGTGGGAGCACTGAGTTTGTTTCTCAGAAACGAGCCGGTCCCATCTAGACGTAATCGGAGACAATGACACCCGAAGTGATTTAAGGTTTGTCTTTTATTGCAGGATGCTTGGTCTCCATGTGTTGAAGCAGTTTTGAATGCTTCACTGCCTGGTTAGTTAGCCTGTCGCCACATATTAGCTTTGCGGGCTCGACTGGGGAAACATGTCACGTGACCGGGACGAGTGTCTTGACCTGAATTAATTGATCGTCGATAAAAAAAAAAATTCTGTGCGGCTTGGCGGCCCGGTACCAAGTGACCCACGGACCGGTACCGGTCCGCGGCCCGGTGGTTGGGGACCACTGCCCTAACCAGCTCAACACAACACGGCGCGTTCTGGCGAGTCCCCAATTTCATGTTGACTTGAACTCAAGATGATGTTGACCGCCAGGATGCGGTTTTTATTATAAGATAATATTCTGAACATTACAAGCTTGAAATTACAAACCTGAGCTTTTGCTTTTGTAGTCTATGCTGTCGGATCTGACTGGGCCAGAGCGGCGTGTTGTGTACAAATCGACTGCCGCCCCCCTACCGCCCCCCTACCGCCCCTTTCTTCCTCACCGCCCCCCCAGATCTTTCCACCGCCCCCAGGGGGGCGGTACCGCCCACTTTGGGAACCACTGCTTTAGATATTATTTGCAAATTGTAACGATTGGTTCTGTCGGTTTGTGTAGAGCAGGGGTGGCCAACCAGTCAGAGGCGAAGAGCCACATTTTTGACTGTGTCATCCCAAAGAGCCACATCACCCCCCCCCCCCCCCCCCCCCGCAAAGAGCCACATAATGACAGTTATTTAACAGTTAACATTGTGTACACTGTCTCACACGCACATAAACTCTCAGTTCAAGCAAGTCCACAAACAGAAATATAACAATTTTCAATAACCCTAACCCTTTAATGAAGTCGCCTTCGTTGTATGGCTTTTTAGCCTGTGCAATGTTCCAAGC